>NC_089749.1:57633111-57665611 GCF_040412425.1 Macrobrachium rosenbergii | reverse complement strand
CGAAGACAAAGCGCCAACTTTCGTCTTGATCGCCTCTTGTGACCCTGAAATAGGCTGTGCGATGCTCGTAAAAAATAAATGAATGGTTCGGACTTGTCCGGCGTTGCTTCTCGTTCTGATCAGTCTTGGTGTGTGTGTCTTGGAGGAAGGAGACGCACACACATACTCACACACGCAGACGGAAGGACAGAGAGAGAGAGAGAGAGAGAGAGAGAGAGAGAGAGAGAGAGAGAGAGAGAAAATGGGCTTACTCGTGGGACCCTGATATATGAATCCTCGAGAAGAATGATTGAATGGCTCGGAATTGTGTAGTGTCGCCTCGCCTTCGAAATAAATCTTAACGTGTTTTGGCGGAATGACAGAGAGAGAGAGAGAGAGAGAGAGAGAGAGAGAGAGAGAATGCTGCGCCATTGAAGTGAATGATCGGGGTGATTCCTTCCCAATGCAATGCAACGGACGGTATTGATTAGAAATATGACGTGTGGAATGAGTTTTAAATTAGAGCAGCGAACGGCATAAGGCGACGAATGCTGTTACGGCCGTCCAGAGAAAAAGGAGAGGCGTGTGACGGCACAAAGACACTTCTAGAAAAAGAAGAGAAAATTCATGTGAAAGGTCTTTCTTGTTTTTCATTTCAGCAACAGACTCCTCGCAGACATAGGGTGATAAAGCGACGTCTTACGTCGAAAATGAGACGATGTCGTACAAGCACAACACCGACGGCCAGCGGCATCTTCCCTAGCTAGCACCTTCTTCCGTAACGTAGATTCGTCGTTGTGTAGAACGGCAGGAAAGACGATGGCATGACCTCCTCCCGTTTTCACGGAAAACTATTTCGATCAATCGGAAGGGACGGCGGCGGGATTTCCTTCCGCCTGCCATTCATTCTACGTCTGGCAAGTCCGAGGCACTATTTACCACATTGATTGACCCGTTTGGAATGCTACAGTCGCGCGACGCTGGCTGATAATAATGGTGATACCAAGGTCTAGATACTTCGGTCAGAAATTCCAGCAAAAAAGAAAAAAGGGATTTATCTTTCACATGTTTTTTTTTTTTTTTCTGAAAATGACGGAAAATCAACAGACGCAACACATGGCGATGATCTTGAGAGCTTGGAAGGGGAAGGGGAATGTTTCGATTCCACGTTGTTGTGTATGTTCTCACAACGAGCTTTGTTGGGGGTGGGTGGGAGGGGGAAAGGTGTGTCTGGATTCCACTTAACATGAGACCAATTCAAGAATGCCGAGAGAGGTGCTATATGAAAAGAAAGTATTATTTTTCAGTTCCTATGTAATTTATATATATTATATATATATATATATATATATATATATATATATATATATATATATATATATATATATATGTATATATATATATATATATATATATATATATATATATATATATATATATATATATATATATATATGTATGTATATGTATTATATATATGTAATATATATGATGTAAATATATCTTGGATAACTTTTAGCATTCATCCGTGAATAGTTTTACATAATCACCATGTTTTACTCTTAATTAATTGCTACCATAATAATAATAATAATAATAATAATAATAATAGTATGGTCTGATGTCAACACGAGTTCTTGTTCCTTGGTCAGCAATTACTTTTCTTCATATGGTTCACTTATTTGCAAAAGAGATTTCCATAGGAATCCAGCTCTTTCAACCCTACTCTGTGTTCGCTGCGAGTCTCCCCTTCTTTAAGATTTAACTCTCGAATGATCGTGAACGAAGGAAGATTGACGTTCAAGGTGTCACTTTGATTTCTATCGCATTTGAAGGAAAACCCAGAACTTCACCATTTCCTCTGTGTTTCAAGTGTCAGTGTCTCCGGCTTGGAGGTTCCCCCCCCTCTTAAACAGTTTTCACGTTGTAGATTTTCATCTCAGGTCGAGGCCAGTGATATTACTGGCTGTGGGGTAAAATATAAAGCCATTTATATTTTTTTCAAATAGGCTAAATGGAATGGAATATAAAATTTAGGCCAAAGGCCAAGCGCGCTGGGACCTATGAGGTCATTCAGCGCTGAAAGGGAAAGTGAAAGGAAATAGTTTGAAAGGTGTAACAGGAGGAAAACCTCGCAGTTGCACCATGAAACAGTTAATAGGAGAGGGAGGAAAATAAGTTGGAAGAAAGAGAATATGACCGGAGGCACAGTAAAAAGAATGAAAGGAGTTCAAATAAGCTAAATGTACGTAACCAAGTCAACTAAAATATGAAATAAAGAAATGAAAACTAAGAATAATGTAAAAGGGTAAAATGGATCTGTCATAAGTCCAGCAGATTAGGAGGAACAAATTCGTGCAAACTTTTTTTTTTTTTTGGAGGTCACAGCGATACCTTTTTAGATGTCATGGCACTGTCCTTTGTCCCTGGCTCGATACCATTTGCCAGAGCCATTATTACTCTTACTATTTGCCAGAGCCATTATTACTCTTACCATTTGCCAGAGCCATTATTACTCTCTTACCATTTGCCAGAGCCATTATTACTCTTACCATTTGCCAGAGCCATTATTACTCTCTTACCATATGCCAGAGCCATTATTACTCTTACCATTTGCCAGAGCCATTATTACTCTTACCATTTGCCAGAGCCATTATTACTCTCTTACCATTTGCCAGAGCCATTATTACTCTTACATTTGCCAGAGCCATTATTACTCTCTTACCATTTGCCAGAGCCATTATTACTCTTACCATTTGCCAGAGCCATTATTACACTTAACATTTGCCAGAGCCATTATTACTCTTACCATTTGCCAGAGCCATTATTACTCTCTTACCATCTGCCAGAGCCATCATTACTCTCTTACTATTTTCCAGTCATTATGACTCTTTCCTTTTGCCAGAGTCATTATTACTCTCTTACCATTTTTCAGAGCCATTATTACTCTTACCATTTTTCATTTTTCAGAGCCATTATTACTCTTACCATTTGCCAGAGCCATTATACAATTACTCTCTTACCATTGGCCACAGCCATGATTAGTCTTACTCTGCCAGAGCCATTATTACTCTTACCATTTGCCAGAGCCATGATTAGTCTCTTACTCTGCCAGAGCCATTATTACTCTCTTACCATTTGCCAGAGCAATTATTACTCTCTTACCATCTGCCATTGCTTCAAATAAATGGCAAATTACAAATTATTATTACAAGACTTTAGAGATTACTTTTCGTTAGTAATGATCGTGAACTTCCTTCGCTCTCTTCCGATTTTGTTTTGGTCAGGTCTGAGCTGACTGGAAGGCACTAGATTGCCGGTGCCGATGGCCTCTGCTTGAAGAAACACCTAAAATAATTCTTCAGAATGATCACAATTACATCTGGCTATTAATAACCCTACCTTGTAAAATGCAGTGCAATTCCTTAAGAGTGTGTGTGTGTGTGTGTGTTTGAAACTGCGGGTCATAGTACTTGATACTGAACTGGCAAATGACTTAAATTTTACTTACTGATTTATATATAACTGTCATTTTAGCCGGGACAGGTAGTACATTCATTACACACAATAATGTAGAAAGCAGGAAAAGGTGTGAATCAGACACAAGAATAATTCTCTTCTTTTGTTATTATTTCATTATTCCGTATGTACATACATACAATAACTGCCTATATTATTTGGATCATATAAAGCAGTTAGACAGGGAAGAATTATATACCAATAATAATTCTCTCTCTCTCTCTCTCTCTCTCTCTCTCTCTCTCTCTCTCTTTCTCTCTATCTCTCTCTCTCTCTCTCTATCTCTCTCTCTCTCTCTTTCTCTCGTTCTCCATAGACAATCTGTACAATAATTATACAAAGAAAAAACATCTTGTCAGATAAATCTTATTAACAAAGTAACAGGGGCGAAAAGTGGCCCGCCCCCCCGGGGGCATAAAATGGCCCGAACCCCCTGTGGTTGCTTCAAGTGTTCTCAAAAGACTCAAAGGATGCGTGATGGATGATGCATGATGTATGGATGTGCACGGATGACTGGATGGATGGATGTATGGTACATTGGGCGGGAGAGGCCCAGGAGGGCTCGTTCAGCCTCCCATGATGATAATGAATGATAATGATGATTATGATGATGACGATGAAAATGGTTCATGAAAGTAGTGGTGATGATGATGATGAGGCTAATGACGACGATGATTTTGAACATGATCATAAGGAGGAAAAGAAGAAAGGAGGTGGAGGTGGAGGAGGAGGTTGACCTCGCAACAAAAAATATCTCGCTGAATACGAAGCGAGGTCAGCCCCCGTTTTTACTCAGGGTCATGAATGAAGGTCACGTGGGGGGTTGCATGACCCCAGAATCCCTTAGTTCTAAGAAAAAAAAATATATATATATCCCATGACATGAAAGAGTTAGTTGCAGCAAATAAAAAAATACCTTTTGAGGGAAGTTGGGCAGAGATATAATAATAATAAATTAGTAATAACTAAATTTTAGTTATTACTTTGTGACACGCTGACGATTGACTGACCGACTTAGCCATGATATTAACAGGTAATAATAATAATAATACATATAGTAATACATATACACAGAGCCATAATGACTTCTTTTTTCTCACTCGTCCCAGCCCTGTTTATATATATATATATATATATATATATATATATATATATATATATATATATATATATATATATATATATATATATATATTTACGACAGCTGCCGTGTCTCTGTCACTCACTCTCGCAAGCACACACACACACACACACACACACACACACACACACACACACACACACACACACACACACACACACACACACACAAGCCTCCTTGACTCTAAGTATCACTTGGTCGTGTAACAATATTCGAACTGAGAGAGAAAAAAATAATAATAATAACACATTAGCACTGACATATATTCCATTTCCTATCACAATACAAACACGATGACTCAAACAAAACAAAACAAAAAATATACAATCATGGCAGTAAGAAATGAAAGAAGTGAACACACCATTCAGGAACCTCATCACTGCAAATATTCATCATCATTTTCTTTAACAGCTGAAACAAACAGTAACAGGCGTTCGCAATGCACGTGTTATGAACACGGGTCAGGTGTAATTCTGACGCGTGTTTTCGGGTGACATACATGTATGACAAACTTCGCCGACACCTTTTCCGTGTACAAAGATGTCGGAAATGCATCATAACACTCTTCGTCAGTCCAGAATAAATAAACAAGGATTCTTGAAATACATATTAGACAAACCTTCCACGTTGCGACGCCAGTTTGATACACACCAAAACATTGTTCTGCAATTTTTCTCTATGTTGTTTTTCATCTAAATCGTTTCACACACTCAAATAATAATTTGTCAGCTTTTTTCCAAAAAAAGCAAAATTTTCGACTCTGTTGCAATGAATCTTCACAAATCTTATGAAAAAAATATATATATATGTACATAATCTGTCAGCTCTCTTCGAAAACGTACAATTTTTCAACTTCGCAGCACTGTTCTTCACACGCACTTTCTCGACCAAAAATATAAAATAAAAAAACATTTTTTCCACATTTGAAAACGGAAAAAAAAAGGAAAGAGAATTCGATTGATTTTCACAAACAATTCTGAATGGAAGCCAGAGTTCGGTCATATCAAACCTTAACGTAAAGAGAGAAATGTTCGCAATATTGGCTAGAGAGAAATAATATATATATATATATATATATATATATATATATATATATATATATATATATATATATATATATATATATATATATATATATATATATATATATATATATATCATAGAATCATTTTTCATATGTGGGTTTGTATATATATAAGATATCTTGTTTAGCCTCTGTGGCCCTATAAGCCGGGTTCCGGGCTCCCTTTTATTTTTTTTTTTTTTTAGGTCTTTTGCCCTATTGCAGAGTCATCAAGGTGGGGAAGAATTAAAAGAAATAATTGGGCTGGAGAAGGGGGGGGGGACCAGGTGGAGGAAGGTTGGGAGGGAGGGAGGGAGGAAGGAGAAGGAGGGATGATGATGAAAGGAAAGAGAGTGGTGGGAGGGGAGGGGGTTGGGGAGGAGGGAGAGGACTACACATTCCTGTCCCATCGCGGGGC
Source organism: Macrobrachium rosenbergii (assembly GCF_040412425.1). NCBI lineage: Eukaryota > Metazoa > Arthropoda > Malacostraca > Decapoda > Palaemonidae > Macrobrachium > Macrobrachium rosenbergii. The sequence continues at coordinate 57,659,491 of NC_089749.1, read as the reverse complement.
CTTCCTTTTCGCCACATATTCATTATTATCATTATTCATTATTAATTATTATTAATTATTATTATTTAATTATTATTTATTATAACATTCGCGCAACAACATGAATTGATCGACTAGAAGGTACTGGGGGTTGTTGGGCCACTCCAGTCAAGGTGGTCAGGTGGGTGGCTGCGTGTGGGTGGCAGGCGGCGGCGGCGGCAATGGGTGGGCGTAATCGCCGCCCATGGCTAAACAACACCAACGGTACAAGCAACAGCAGAGGCAGCAGCAGCAATAGCAGCAGCAGCAGCAGAAGAAGAAGAAGAGCAGCAGCACCGACTGTACTCAAACAGCTAAGGAAACTCTTTTTATTTTTTTGCATACTGGCACATCTTTATTCACCATCTTTCTTCAACATTTTTCTTCACCACCGCCTCTCTCCTCCTCCTCCTCCTCCTCCTCCACCAACTGCAACATTTGCGTATCTGTTCTGCAAAGATGACTTGGATTTGCTGCTAATGCTGCCCATTATTGTATGTTTATGTATGTGTATGTTTGTGTGTGTGTATGTGTGTCGAACTCAAACTGGAGGAGATTGTTGAAGAAGAAGCCGTAGTAGTATTAGCAACAGCACAAACACGTGATCAAAAAAAAAAAAAAAAAAAAAAAAACGATAAAACGTTTGAATAAATTAACAAATGATAAGAGGGATATGTTGCTTGGTGTCTGTGTGTGTGTGTGCCGCCTGCACATCTGACTGCCTGCCGCCCGCCCGCCCGCCCACCCACCCACTCTTATCAACTGGTGGGGTGGTTCGGCCTTGATCCCTGAATGTGCAATTGCTGCCAAGGGGCGCTGGTGGGCGTCTGCGGCGGCGGGTGGGGCCCTGACTAGAAGATGGGCGCTCGATCCATCCACTACCGCTGCTCCCTCCCAGCAGTTATCGTCGTCGTCATCGTCTTCTTCTTCTTCTTCTTCTTCTTCTTCTTCTTTTTTTCTCCTTCAGCATCGTCGCCGCCAGCAGCAGCGTTGTCTTCTACTTCTTCTTCTTCTTTATCATCGATAATCTCTCTTCTTCCTTCCTTCCTTCAGCAGCCAAGCAGCCCAATTATTGTTCGGCCGCTCTTCCACTCTTCTCTTCTCCCGCCGCCGCCGGCGGAGGAGGAGGAGGAAGAGGAGGAGGAGGAGGCTTACAGGCTTAGGCTTATGAGGAGGAAGAGGAGGAGAAGGACGAGGAGGAGGAGGAGGTGGAGGAGGCTTGGTAAGCGGCGGCGGTGGCGGCGGCGGCGGCAGCAGCAGCAGCAGCAGCCACCCACCCTGGCAAAACCATGGGGATTCATTAAAGCTGGAGAGGGTATGTATCGTGGGGGGCGAGCGACGCCCCTTCCTCTTTTCCCACCATGGGTAGAGCGACCGGGCAGCAGCAGCAGCAGCAGCTATACGTCGTAGTAGTAGTCGTCACAGTACTAGTAATGGAGAAGCAGCCCCTAGTAACGGCAGCACTGTCCCTCACGCACAGTCGTGAAGAGGTCGCTTTTCGGGTGGCGGGGGCGGCGGGGGCTGCAGGCGAGGGTTGCGCCCCTGCGGGCACCGGCACCCGTGGCTGGTGCAGCGCTGGTAGGTGGTCTCGACGACGCGACGCGCCCCGGTCAGGGGCCAGTAACACAGGAGACACGGCAAGGGAATCGAGGCCACGGCCATGCACGCCCAACTGAGCACTGCGTGCGGCCCTCCGCAGGAACAGGGATGGTCTGCGGCTGCGGCCAAACCGTTTTCACCATCCTTACCGCAGTGGTAGAGGACACCCTTAACACAGCACAGACACGACGCATAGTCCACAGCAGCTGCGGGCGAGCAGAGGCACTTGTTACGACACAGCCAGGCGGCCGGAGGGGGGCGCGGCGTCGTGCAGGCCTCGCACCTGCACCGCCCACACCAGGAGCAGATGATGGACTCCCCGTCACTGGTGTCGTCCCGCCGGCCCTTCGTGAAGGTGAGGGCGGCGGGCTGCTTGCTGATGACGGGCGTCCGACTTCCGCTCTGCTGAAGCGTCGCCGCCGACGACGACGAAGACGACGACGACGAAGTAATGTTTGTGGAAATGGAACTGGTGGTGATGGTGGAGTTGTTGTTGTTGCCGCCCTTAACGGGCGCCCCCGTCACGCTCCCAGTGGGTGACGTGAGCTTTGTCGGTCTCTTTCCGCTGGTGCGGGCGGGGGCGCCATGCACCAGGGCAAGGTCCACGTGGGTTCGTCCGCTGGCTGGAGACGACGAAGAGGACGACAGCGAGGAGGAAGTGTGGTGGTGATGGTGGTGGTGGTGATGGAGGTGGTGGTGTTGTGGTCGGGGGCGAGGCGCCACGCGATGCTTGAAGGGGGTGTCAACGTACAAGTTGGTGGTGCGTTGGTGGTCGGGGCGGGGCACGGAGAGGGTGATGGGGCTGCCCTGGGGGCTGGTATTGGTGGCTGACCCCCCGCAGCCCCCCGCGCCGCCCCCGCCTTGACTGCGGCCATCCTGTGACATCACCGTCCAGCACACAACGTGAACATCATCATGTCCTCAGCCTCCGCTCCAAAGGACTCTGCAAAGGGAAACCAGCTATGAAATTCCCTCCATTCACAAACATCGAGCAAACATGGGCCTAGACTCACAAACATCGAGCAAACATGGGCCTAGACTCACAAACATCGAGCAAACATGGGCCTAGACTCACAAACAGCGTGCAAACATGGGCCTAGACTCACAAATAGCGTGCAAGCATGGGCCTAGACTCACACTATAAGCTGTTCAGAACATCTCATCTATCTAAACGGAAACACTAATAATCTCTATTGATAACATTTCAAGAGAAAATGGAAACACTAATCTCTACTGATAATTTTTTAAAGAGAAAATGGAAACTAATCTCTGCTGATGACATTTTTAAGAGAAAATGGAAACACTAATCTCATGTGATAACTTTTTTAAGAGAAAATGGAAACACTGATCTCTACTGATAACTTTTTTAAAAAGAAAATTAAAACAATAATAATCTCTACTGATAACATTTTTCAAGAGAAAGTGGAAACACTAATCTCTACTGATAACTTTTTTTAAGAGAAAATGGGAACAATAATGATTTCTATTGATAACATTTTTCAAGAGAAAATGGAAACACTAATCTCTACTAATAACTTTTTTTAAGAGTAGAAAATGGAAACACTAATCTCTAATGATAACTTTTTTAAAGAAAAAATTTCTAGAGGCAACTTATGTCTAAAATATGCATAATAGTGCTTCGTCAGTATACTCTCTATAGAAGCTCAAAATGAGTTTGTCTTTATACAGAGCAAAATTACTTGTGGGCAAGTTCTGTTTGCCCATCATTATTTTTACTAAACACTTCAGAAGTTGTGACTTAAAACAAGCTGGAAATCATTTCAATACAAGAACTAGATTAATATCATTATAGATGTTACTTTGCTGCAGTAAAAAAAAAATATTGCCCTTCAGAGTATGTAAATGTTGGTGTGATTCCTTTGGGATGCCATGAAAGTATTACGAATGAAATGTGCAAAAACAGTAAAACGGGATAGCCAACAGCATTGCAAGGTTGCTTATAGTAACAGTAACACCCCTGATGAAAAGGAAAAAAAAAAATGTTTCGTGTCCAACTGTAGAAAACAGAAAAATCAGGAGAGGTTTTGACTACTTTACTCATATGTAACAGGAATATACGATAAAAAGATTTTCCCAGGTCATCAGTTGCATTTTCGTTTTTTCTACACACTTGTAGAGGAGGTCAGTGTGCCTTACTTTTAAAGTGTTTGCAACGTCCCTTCGGCCCCTAGCTATAACCACTTCCTATCCAGCCTTTTATTTTACCTCCATTCCCACTTCCTTTTTCGTTCTTTATTGTCTAGACCTACATCATTATTTTTCTGCCCAACTCCCTCTTTTCAGCGCCTTCAGCTCTGAATGGCTGTAAGTGCCACAGTTTTGTATTTTATTTACGAAAATTAGGCTATAAAGCCAAGCACTGAAGCACTTTCATCCATTTAGTGCTTAGGACAATGAAAAGTAGGAGTTCGAGTGGTTGGACAGCAAGTTGGAAGGAGGTGGAAACAGGTAAGAGTAAAAGGCTAGAAAGTGGGTGCAGCTGGGGGTCGAAGGGAGGCCGCACTCTTCAGTAATGCCTACAGTGTACCACGGGAAGTACACTGACGACACTAACCCCCTTACGGGAAAAAGTGCCTAAATTAAAAAAAAAAAAAAATCAGTCAATCATGTTTTCCACACTTCATTCCTCCGCAGTGTTGCCAGTTAAAGAGGCCTCCGCATTTTTTCTGGAGGAAAGGCCCTCCTTCAAAACCCCATTGTACATGAATCTCGGTCTAGGGTAGTAAGTCCTGTTTATGGCAACAGTGCTGTTAATGTCTGCGCTCTCATCCTGTGAAGCCCCAAAAACATACACCTCCCTCTACATAGTGGGGTCCCATTTCCAACCTCCGCTAGAAACCACAAACAATAATTAAAAGAGAATGGTCGCCATCCGCCTCCCGTCAGGAGTACCTATACCATCCTGATCCAACCCCCTCCCCCACCCCTCCTATCCCAACGCCATGGCCGCCTTTGATAGTGGTGGCTGTACTTAATGCACTCTCAGTAGGCCTATGGGGTGTGCATGTTAATGATGAGCCATGTACTGTAGGCTATAAGGTATGCATGTATTTTAACATGCCCTACGTGGCTAAGAATGCATGTTATGACGTCCATAGAAGCCTTCGTGCTAAGTGGGTAACGATATGCTTGTATTGCTTGCCATGTAGGCCTATGTTTACTTTCCTACAAAACATTGTTGAGCCAAAGCAAGAACAGCTCCGGGATCCTCTGCATCCTAATGATGAGTTTCGGCGAGCAATTCATAACGAAATAGCTACAGGGAACGAGACCCCATTTCACCATTTCTTTCAGGAGACGAAGATTGACATCGCTCCAGAGGCGACGTGACATCCGTAGGCCAAACATCGACGGCGCCGGGACAACTCCTTCCTTGGTGAGGTCGCAAACAGGAATTCATTTCAATAGGTCTTTTACGCGACGTCCGGTTCGACTGTGGGAAGTGGGAGGAGACAGATACGCGACTTTACAAAGGCAATTGGGAAGAAAATACAAAGGGGATCTCTCTCTCTCTCTCTCTCTCTCTCTCTCTCTCTCTCTCTCTCTCTCTCTCTCTCCACGCACACAGATATACGAACATTTTGGCATTGTTACAACTATGGGGGGCGCGCGTATATAAACACACACACATATATTTATAATATATGAGAGAGAGAGAGAGAGAGAGAGAGAGAGAGAGAGAGAGAGAGAGAGAGAGAGAGAGAGAGAGAGAGAGCACCTATTTATAGGCAGTAAAACACCCACGAACTATTTATAAATTCTAAAGAATGCTTGCAGTTCTCGTCGTTGCCCCCCAACCAACACATCAATTTCACAACCCGCGATTGCTTTGTAGGCTGGTTGTGTATTTTCGAGCGTACAATAACAATTCCCGGGGCTCTGAGGCCCGTCCGTCCGTCCGTCCGTCCCTTAACGATGAAACCATAGTCGATGTGGAACAGGATGAGAGATGGGGGGGAGGAGGTCGGGAGGGGATGGAATGGTCAATGCATCGATGGGGGCAGGGTGGGGAGGAATGGACAGCGGAGAGTGAGAAAGGTGGGGAGGGGGTAGGGGTAGGAGAATGCGGGAGGGAGGGTTACGTGGAAGCTAACAAACAGAGAAAATCATCGGAGAAAATAATCAGAAATGATTAATACCCTGCAAAAGAACGCATTGATGGCGAGACAAAAACGAATGAAAAAAAAATCCACAGCAAAAGACAGTAGCAGTTTTTGTGATGAGGATATGGGTGAGGAATGGGGGGAGGAGGAGGAGGAGGAGGAATGAGAGGGAGTGTTGGAGGGATGATGTGACGAGTAGGGGGAGGGGAGAAGGGGGGGGACCAGAGGACCCAGCAGCGGATGTCGGTCACTCATGTAGAACTCGAACTTCCTTTCTCACACTACCTGCGGAGGAAGAAGGGCATATCTCGCGCCCTCCGCCATAGAGCTCACATGCCTACAGGGAACGCAGAAGAGGACGGGCCCTAAGAGACCCAACTTTGTTTTCTGAAGGAATTCAGAAGAACACCACGTAGAGGAGAACGCAAACTTTGGCAGGAAACCCGCCAAATCCACGGAAATGATCAAGACCTCCCCCCTCCCCCTCCCCACCCACTCCCCCACGCCCCATGGAAAGAGTGAGAGGGGAGGAAGGGGAAGGGGGTTAGCTGAGCATAAAATTCATCTACTGTCCTATCAGCAGTCGTCTACAAATCCAAAGCCTCTCTCTCTCTCTCTCTCTCTCTCTCTCTCTCTCTCTCTCTCTCTCTCTCTCTCTCTCTATATATATATATATATATATATATATATATATATATATATATATATATATATATATATATATATATATATATATATATATATATATATATATATATATATAATTACTGGCAGAAAGCATTGGCGTGACCTTCACTCTCATGTGAATGATGGCAATAACATTCTTAGAAGGTCACAGAGGGCAGCCTCATGGCAAATATATATCCCTGCTTAATCCAAAAAAGTGAGTATCGACTGTAAATTTCAAATCATCTCAGGCTGTTTATCAATCTCCTTATACACACACACACACACACACACACACACACACACACACACACACACACACACGTGCGAATTGCATATGTCATTTTCGTCCTTTGGACATGATTTCACGACAGCCGTTGTCATGTGCTGACTCCATCCTGTGTATTACAGCAGTTACCTGCATTTGAATTTAATAATAATAATAATAATAATAATAATAATAATAATAACGTAATTTCGGAAGCTACATTATACAGGGCTCCGTACTCAGCCTAAACCAAGGTAAGTTTATAACAAACTCTCTCCAACCAATTCACAAGGCCTCTCTTCCCAAATGAAACTGTGAGACCGAAGTTCAATCTTAAACTCTTATCCTGACTCAATCCAGTCAGTAGGCTATGTCAACAGCCTATCCGAGCAGAATTACTTTAGACATATAGGCCTAATCTAATCATATGTGCCGGTGTAACTGGGTTTCGCTTAAATCGGCCTACAGTACACGTCCAGTAACCTCGCATGAACAACAATAGATCATCACAGCACACACCCTAACCAAGATCCTACCAAATCTAAACAGAGTCAGGTAACTGCTGCCTTCGGAAAAATTTGGTGTGACCACTGTGGCCTCATGCCAGCACATTTTCTTCCTCCGAGTACGAAACAGTCTTCTCCCTATGGATGCACAGAGGAAAGTGTAAGATACCAGGACAACAGAACAAGCACGAATATCGATTATTAACTAACCTTCACTTCAAGCATCACTGTACAGTAGGCTACTGCACAGTATTTGGACGCTTGAACAGATACTGAAAGGCATCAATAATTACCAGGAGGTTTTTCGATTTAACCAAATGTGTCCTGAAAAATGTACACGAATGAAACATTTGCCAGAAGTGTACAAGCTTACTAAAAGAAAAAAATAAAAATGTCAGCTCACTTTACAGACACTCACGGAATGAGAACTTACGAAAAGACATAAAGGAGAGACCGGACAGAACTGACCTCACGAATTGAAGGCTTACGAAAGAAGAAAAGTGAATAGAACGAAAAGGAGGGGGGGGGGATGGCAGCACAACGAAGGCTATCCAGGAGACAGACAGACAGGCAGATGCCTCACATCCTGCAAGCTTACCAAAAGACAGATTTTTAAACAACTGAAAACAAAATTGTGAATAAGACAGGACAGAGAGGCAGAGGTCCCACATCAGGAAAGCTTACCAAAAGTCAGATTTAAAAAACAATGTGAATAGGACAGTTAGACAGACACACACAATACATGCAGACAGAGTGTGTCTACCAGAGCGCACTGCGCAATATGAGACGGGTTGCAGAAAGCGAGATTACCTGGATGAGCAAACAGCCAAGTCACACCTGGGGATTTTCATCCACCTGCAGAAACCACGTGGTTCTTGAAACAGTTCTTCTCGGCGCGCAAAAGTATCAATCAAGAGTTTCTAAATACGCATGAAATCAGTGTCTAAACTAAATATAATATATAAATATAATAATATATATATATATATATATATATATATATATATATATATATATATAGTCACTCTACTTTTCATTCGTATAAACCTCGTGATTGATATTTTTATATCTTATGAGCAGTTCACTTGAATGTCAAGGATGATATTATTATTATTATTGTTATTATTATTATTATTATTATTATTATTATTATTATTATTAATGAACTAGCAAATATACAACATACAACTTGCCTAGTTTCGCCCCTCTGACTAAGAGCACTTGTCAAAGTTGACAACAAAGTTGTGCCCTTGTGTGTACAGCCAATGTTGTCCGTAATCAATGCATTGTATTGTATCCATACATAAACTCAGATTATTCATATATATAAGTGCATTTTTACCACACTTTCATCCTGAAGGTTTTTTTGCCTGAATAAGCCTATGTGTATGGAATGGCAGTGGAAAAATCGCTGCAATCACTGAACAAAAGGCCTACGCAAATCTTCACTTTTTGTAGCGTAAAACATGTTCCAGATAACTCATACGTTGAGAGAGAGAGAGAGAGAGAGAGAGAGAGAGAGGTCTGCTAATCCCCCTAATAGCATCATAAACGCCAACATCCCCTATAAAATATGGAGAGGACATATAGGCCTATCAAAAAACCCCAATAGCTACCACACACATTATGGCTGGCTATGAACGCAGCAGATTTCCTTCCGCCTTGGAAATAGAGGTGAATGTATTTCCTTGAAGTAAGGTAGATCCTCATTAAAATTATATATATAAAAAAATATATATATATATATATATATATATATATATATATATATATATATATATATATATATATATATATATATATAAAGATAAAAGTAGTTCAGAGACATATTGAAGGTATATGTAAATCTTGGTAGCAGAGTAGGCCTATGTTCCCATTCACTCCCAGATTTTAGCATTCTGGCTTTCCTAAAAGCAGAGTAGGTCCTTTTAACCTTATTTTAGAAACATACTGTGTGTTCAGAGCTCTTTTAAAGGGATAAATTCAATGTCCAAACAGATCTTTGTAGCTCAGGAATTTCCCATTTACTTCCAGACTGTGGAATTGTGTGAGCATATTCTCGATTGCTTTAAAACATTAAAAATAAATTAAATTTGGTATTCTTTAGGATAATCAATATTCATTTTCCTCATATACCAATGAGGTTGACATTCAAATTGTAGTTTAGAAATAATGTCATTCTCCTGCTATTATTATTATTATTATTATTATTATTATTATTATTATTATTATTATTATTATTATTATTGCTTCTGTTGCTCCGTTTCCCAAAACGAGTCTATAGTCATTACCCAAATGACTATAAGTTCGTGGAATCCTAAGATTTACCAAAAGCAGAATATGGAATAAAGAGAGAGAGAGAGAGAACTAATTACATGCAAAGCAAACCTACCAATACAGACATCTCAGTATTTATGTATATAATAATACATACAAAACCTTTGCCTCGTGATGTAAAATAGTCTTTCCACACAAGATACAGTTACAGAATCAGAATCTTTAAGAGTCTGTAGTTACAGAATCAGAATCTTTAAGAGTCTGTAGTTACAGAATCAGAATCGTTAAGAGTCTGTAGTTACAGAATCAGAATCTTTAAGAGTCTGTAAAGGTACAGAATTAGAACCCATAAGAGTCAGTAAAGGTACAGAATATGAACCTATAAGAGTCTGTAAAGATACAGAATCAGAATCAATAAGCCTGTATAGTTACAGAATCAGAACCTGTAAGAGTCTATAGTTACAGAATCAGAACCTTTGAATCAGTAAAGGTACAGAAAGAGAATATGTACGAGTCTGTCAAAATACAGAATCAGAACCCGTAAAAGACTGTAAAGATACAGAATCGGAACCCGTAAAAGTTTTTAAAGATACAGACTCAGAACCCTTTAAAGTCTGTAAAGATACAGACTGGGAACTTGTAAGTCTGTAAGGATACAAAATATAAGTTTATAAAGATCCAGGATCAGAACCTGTAAAAGGTCTGGCTGAGGCTAAAAATTATATAAATTTTATATATATATATATATATATATATATATATATATATATATATATATATATATGTATGTATAATATACACATATATATAATATACACATTTATAAATATATATTTATTTATGTAGCCTATATTTTTATACATACATATATATATATATATATATATATATATATATATATATATATATATATATATATATATATAAACTTGATGCATATGTCTGCTTGTGTGATAACGACCTAATAATAATAATAATAATAATAATAATAATAATAATAATCTTCCCATCTACGTTAAACTGATGTCACACAACGAAGGCCACGTGTGTGTGTGTGAGCAAGCTACTGCCAGCTTCCGGTCTTTAAAAAAATATTAACAACAACAATAGGTTCCTTATGGCATTCCCTCTCCCCTTCGTCCCTTCTCCTTAAACCTCCCCCCCCCCCAGCCACTGAAGAATTTATGCTCCCCTTTCTTAATTATTTTTTTTTATTGATTAATGAATAGGCTCCAAGTCGTTATAGGCCTAATCCTAACAAATGCAAAATGACACCGGCACAAAGCTGGCTTCCGGGTCTCATTGAGATCCATTTCCGTTCATGTCAGATTCCTCCCTTGGTCTGTTACTAACTTCAAAGCACTGGCTGTTTGGGATGGGGTTGCTGGCCCCATATCCATAGGCGATCATATCAGTTGCAGATTTTAAAAGTACAGAGTTTTAAAGTTTGTAGCACGATAAGCCCCTAGTAAATGAAATCGCGCTTAGATTTGCCGTCGTCCAGCCTCGGGACCAGCCTCTGTTAGTGCTGGTCTCATGAAAGTATGCAAAATAAGGGATCTCAGTTCGAGCTACTAGTGGTTGGTAGGCAAAAGTCCTAGGGTTGGGACTTGGCGTAACGACCATCTCGTATATTACCGTTTTTTAAGTACTGAGTTGTGATAATTAGCGAGGTAACGGCGATGCTTACTTACATAAAAATAAATAAATAATTAAATATTTATTATTATAATATTGCCTGATAAATTTCCAATGAAAAATGCAAGATCAGTATCAATATATATATATATATATATATATATATATATATATATATATATATATATATATATATATATATAATTTACACATATATATGTATATCTAACTATATATATATATATATATATATATATATATATATATATATATATATATATATATATATGTGTGTGTGTGTGTGTGTGTAAATTATTATATTATATATTATATGATGTATGTGTGTGTGTGTAAATACATGACAACGTAAATAAAGATACACAAATTATGTTAAACAATCCAAAAGCCTTTAAATACGAGACGCTCTGTAGGTGGTTCCTCATTCCCTCTCCCTCTCCCCCTTCTCCCCCCACCCTTCTACTGAACCCCACCTCCTCCTCCTCCTCCTCCCCCAACCCGCTAAGGAGTAAGGACTGACTGACTTCCACTTCATGAATGGCGCTGGGAAGCGAAACGGCTTATCAAGTGCTTCAGATAAGCTGTAGGTAGCTACTCTGCCCTACACACCATGGCAAAGAAATCTCTCTCTCTCTCTCTCTCTCTCTCTCTCTCTCTCTCTCTCTCTCTCTCTCTCTCTCTCTCTCTCTCTCCAGCCAATTCTAGCTTAGCTTAGCTTGATGTAACTTGCTGTTATATTGGTCAAGTGCGGTTGGCGAACTAGTGTCATCGATCAGCAGTAACTCATGCGACCTTCAGTTTTCCAATTGTTTACCAATGTCAATGTCAATCATAACTTCATAGTATGTATATCTATCTCTCTATACACACACACACACACACACACACACACACACACACACACACACACATATATATATATATATATATATATATATATATATATATATATATATATATATATATACACAGTATACAAATTTGATAATCTTTCCCTCATAGGCCTGATGTGTGTGTGTGTATATATATATATATATATATATATATATATATATATATATATATATATATATATATATATATATATATACACACATTTCCGATACTCTTTCTCCCACAGGCCTACTATAACATTAATGCAGCATCATAACCGATCTTTTTAATACCAAGAATCGCAATGTGGTACATTAATGTTGAATGTTACATACAAATAAGACTTCCCATATAGCCTATAAAGTAAACTCGTTATATAAATACATTAGGTAGTTGTTTACCATATATGTATGTATGTGTTATATATATATATATATGTATATATATACACATATACACACACACACACATATATATATATATATATATATATATATATATATATATATATATATATATATATATATATATATATATTATATATGTATATATGTGTGCGTGTGTGTGTGAAATTAAAACACAGGACGGATAAAACCTTGAATATGTCGAATAAAAGATGAATGAAACATGACCCCAACCTACACTGTTGTGAACCCACCCACCCACCCCAGCTCTTCATTCCAACTCTTCGCCTTCATTGATAAATTTCCGCAACTTCGTGACACAAAATATAACAGTGTAAAGCGTGAAAAAAAACTAGTACTACTTCTACCCACACTTCAGACTCCTGAAGTGTTTGCTCATTTTCAGATTAAAAAACGATGGTAATGTTGCAAGTTTTAAATGAAGAAGCAGGACCCGCCCATAAACTTATAAATCTGCATCAAGCATGAATGTTAGATCTTTGAGCTAAGCTAACCATTAAGTAAACAAGTTGCATATCTATACCAGTATTATATTATATATATATATATATATATATATATATATATATATATATATATATATATATAAAATTCCTAAGTAAGATACTACAGATTTAAGGAATAAATATTGTCCATTTCCTCATAAATTAATGAACAAATATGTAAAAAGAACTAACTACCTCGCTTAAACAACTGTGGTCATATATATATATATATATATAATATATATATATATATATATATATATATATATATATATATATATCTATATTAATATAATATATATAATATATATATACACATATATATACGTGTGTCTATATGTACATGTGTGTATATTTGTGCCTGTTGCTGAACTTTTCACTTCATTCAGTGCTAAATGACTAAAAATGAGTTGAATATTCCCGAAACACTGTACCCATTTAGGAAATAAATTAAATAATAATAATAATAGGGCTTGGCATTGTCTTTCCGATAGCCTTACAGCAGACATCAAATGTTTTAGTTTAAAATATATCAATTAGGCTATTGCATTTGTATCGATGCAGCATCATATATTTACTGGGTACATGAATCCAGCATATTTAAAATAAAATTGGTAGCTATAAAACAAACGTAACCACATTGAAATACGTCTGTGATCTACTCATGAATTTCTATATAGAAGTATACTTCCATGCACATCTATTTCAAAACCTCTTAAAATATATAAGTAGTTTATACATCAATCTATTTTATGCATAACCAATTCCTCTTAAAAACTATATCTAAACGTGTGGAGTGAGCAGCCATTTCGTCCAATAAAAAAATTATACAATAAAAATGTAAAAAAAAAAAGTCCAAAGTATTGTCGCACACAGGATAATACAAATAAATAAGAAATATCAAGTTCATGTAACCCCTTCAGTTTCACATTTCACAATTTATTTCACAAGTCTAATGTATTGTCTTTTTTTCATACGCAATGGATTCATTTCCAATGACTTTCTGTGGTTACACCGACTTACACAACAAGGCAAGAGAACTTTCTCCGGGAATAACACGCCATTTTCCAACCAGGCCACCCTCCTACACTAGTCAGTATTTTGTGTCTTCCAATTTCCAACTGTTTTTGTTTTTGTTTTCCAATTATGATCCGTGCCTTTTCTTTTTCAATATACACACAGTACAATGCTCAAAACATCATCCCATCAAGGTCTCGCGGTGATTATCCATCTCCATTCATAAATTCACTGATTGAGAGAAAAAAAGACGCCGAATGTTTTCATCAATTTCCAAGGCTCATCGATCTATTTTCAACTGGATCTTCTTTCCTTTCCTCCACCAGTCACTACTCACATCGATGTACGTTCAACGTCGGGACTGAGGGCCTCTAAGATAACCAAAAAACCACCGAGACATCTTCATATCAGCCATGGATAGAAACAAGTTTCAGACTTCAAACACGAGCAACGGTTGGTCATCGAAAACACAACACTACCACCATTTATTTTTTTTTTTATTTATTTTATATAAAAATCTTCTTTCTCCTGATCATAGACAGCCCACACTCCCAACAGGCTTTCTCAAAGCCCTGTCCCTTCATAATCACAAATCACTAACAAATGGGTTCGGGGAGGCACAGGGCCCCTTGGAAAAAAATCTTTCCAATACTCCAGTCTCTCATTCACACTTCACAACGAATGTCAACCCTGAATGGAACTGATGAAAATCATGTGTAGGGGAGAATATATCATACTAGAAGTGTGAGGTTTGCATTAAAACTCCCCCTGGCTGATGGTTGGTGGCGACGCACTCTCAATCCCCACCAACCAACCTCCTCCTCTCCTTCCTCCTCCACCACCATCACCACACATGCTCCACATTCACCGTATTTCTATCACTTTACAGACACTTCACCACTGTTTCGTCGAGTTTGAGACTTCCCTGCAGCATCGTTAACACCGCATCCGTTCGTACTCTTGCTGTGTAAGGTGGGGTTTGTATGGTACTCCCCTGATTGAGCCTTAGAAATCTCCAACGAGGTTTTTATGAATGAGATGGATGGGTTATGTTCTCTCCCGTCATTGAATGAAACGGCTGCCCGCTTACCACCACTATATTTTCCCTTCCCGACTCACTTACCTATTTCCACAAATGTGCATCAGTAGTTAAATCCACAACGAGCAAAGTTCGACAGTCAAGACCGGTAATCGACGGTAAATAATCCAAAAAAATTGCTATAATCCTTGCGAGTACACAGCTGAAGTGTTCACCCTCTCACAGTTGGACCAAATATGGACCCACGAACATCAGCGGCGTCAGCCCAACCCAGGCCAGACACGGACGGACGAGTCCACTTTGGATCGGAGGGGAGGACACTGCTCACATCCTCAGCTTTGCTCCATTCTCTACTCTAGGTTATTTCGTCGAATGGAAAGCCAGCATAATGTACACACGATTTTAATCTACACGATCGTATTATGATCGTTTCTCTCATGTATGGCATTTGTTTGTGTTGATCAAAGGAAAAATTACCGAGGCCGAATAGATGGCAAGTGATTTTTTGGTCGAATTTTTGTGTTCAGTAGTAATTCAAGTGTTGTTATTCTTTAAACGTGTGGACACGGGTATTTCAATCGTGGAATAACAATAGGGGTTAAGGGAACCGAACAAGGGAAACAAAAATATGCAAAATTTCCCACAATAATGAGGAAAGGTGGGATCACCACGAGCAACAGGCGTTAGTTTCATTCATAAGAGCGGATCCCTCGCTGCCAGCCGCACGATCGAATACCACTACATTCTAAGAGCTTGGAGCGATGAGAACGAATAAAGGATTGAATACTAAGTCGCGTAGCCTATTCATTTCCGCCTACATGTAAATTACAGAATGGCTGTAAATAATGTGACAATTACGCAATCTGTAATACCGACAGACCCACAAACAAAACAGGATGGAAGGGTAGGGGGAGGAGTCGACATTGGTGGGGCTGGGGGAGGACTGCCGACGACTCGTACACAAATAGTCGTACAGTAGGGGATTGGGGTGGGGGGGTTTAGGGGGGAAGGAAGGAGATGCAGGGTGCGCCAACTTATAATGCGCATATCTCGAGAAAGGACAGGCCGAGGTGTCTCATTCATTCATTCATTCATCATCCCTTTCACAACCATCTAAGAATTCATCGCTGTGTCGTCCCTGTCGTTTCCACCGTATCCTTCTGTCCGCAAGCGTGACTCATCATCCATTCACCGCCGTACCGTCAACGGTACCATTGATTCGACGCTCATTCATTAAATCTACCGCTAATTTCCAGGCCCCAGGTCCCTCCCACCTGTCGATATAAACTTAGCGAGAGGTGAGGAAAGTCTCCGTAAATTTTCTCTTCGATCGAGGCTCGAATGGTGTAAATATATATGCTGCTTCTGGGTGGAGAGAGAGAGAGAGAGAGAGAGAGAGAGAGAGAGAGAGAGATCATGAACCATAGTATTGGTTTTCTGGAGATGTTCACAATACGCCATAAGTTCTTGGGGAAACTATTTACCCGCTTGGCCGAGTCTGTCGTCCGTTTTATATATATATATATATATATATATATATATATATATATATATATATATATATATATATATATATATACACACACTTACACACTATAACAAAACATGGATGCTGGAGTTCGTGTAGGTTTGTGTACTTACACTCCATGGTGTGTGTACAGTATATATGTACGCTTTGCTTGTGTGCGTGCGTGTGTTGACACGGGAGCGCGCTATATGAGGATGCATTTAATGTCATCTGGTATACTGGATTGACGTGGTGCTGATGCACGTCTGTGCGCGCAGTAATTTGCCTACCTTGTGTTTATATATATATACAGTATATATATATATATATATATATATATATATATATATATATATATATATATATATATATATATACATATATATATATATATATATATATATATATATATATATATATATATATATATATATATTCATATATATATATATATGTGTGTATATATGCAGATTAATTTCCCCATCCGTGCATCATACAACTCTCTTCTTATAGCCTTCTATTGTATATATCGCGAGGTGTATCCATCATTGGCAAGATGGTTTAGGACACATGTCTTCACATTCTATTCTCGAGTGACAAAAACTGAAGCAAAAGCAAAAAAAAAAAAAAAACAAAAGTAGAAAATAACAGGACACTGGTTCGCAAAGATACAAAGAAAGGCTCTCTCGGGCGAAAGGTGACGTTTATACATTTAGCTGATTTAGCAGAGCCGCAGATCATGCGCTGCTCTTAATGAATGAAATGCACGCAACGCGCTTCTCTACAGGAGCCTGAGTCACGTCATTGTAAGAACACAGGCATTAATTACTCAGATGGTGCTTATGTAACGTGGAGAACATGTCACATGTGTAAGTGCAGTTAACTTGATTGTTGAGCATACGACATTTATACACACATATATATTTATATATAATACATATATGAATATACATATATAAATGTATATATATATTATACATGTATATATATAAATATTTATATATACATATTATATTATACATACATATTTATATGAGGTTATATATACTGTATGTATATGTATATATATATATATATATATATATATATATATATATATATATATACACACACACACAATATATATGTTTACAATCACTCTGATCGATCCGAAATTCTGCGAATTTTACCACCCTGCGTTTTTTTTTTTTTTTTCAGGGCATTTTAAATGAGAGGAGAATGACCTTGTCTTGCCCACTGGATTATTTCAAGACTGTGCAATGAAAAATGACAAAAAGAAAATGTGGTGTTGTCTATTGTCTTTTATTGCCGAGGCACCTTTGACATCAGTTGTTTGTTGTTGTTGACAAATAACTGAGAAAATTTAGCCACGACCAACGAGTTTGTTTATCATGATGCTAAAATAAAATCGTAATTTTGATCTGTTATTCTTAATACTATTGTTTTTCTCAATGTCATCTTACTTCGTTCAACATACGAGAATTTTATAACTGCAAATTTTTTTTATTATTATTATCTACTCAATGGGATAATTTATCTTGTGTCCTAATGTTAGAGTCAGGCCTAGTCCACAACCGTTCCCCCGAAAGTAAAATCATACACTAAAGGTTAAAAGTATATGTGTAACTCCCATAGATTCCGACATGCATTACATTACACTCGAAATTCCAGCCCGATAGAATCAAGTCATTTCGCGATAAAGCTGTGTCGTAAAGACTTAGTTCTTGCAGCATTTTTCGTCTTCTGATCTCATAACTCTCTGGGCTCGTTCCCAGCCTCTGACAGCCGAGTTCTTATAGCCCGTAGGGGTGCTAGTGCCGTCAGTGTACCTCTTGCGGTGCACTGTAAGCATTACTTCAGGTTCTTTGCAGCGTGGCTTCTGCCCCTGGTTGCAACCCTTTCTGTTCCTTTTACCGCACCTCCTTTCATATTCTCTGTCTTCCATCTTACTTTCTTCAACCGTCTCCTAACAATTGATTCATAGTGCAACTGCTTTGAGGTTTTCCTCCTATTGCACTTTTCAAACCTTTTACTGTCAATTTCCGTTTCAGCGCTGAATGACCTCATAGGTCCCAGTGCTTGGCCTTTGGCCTAAATTCTATATTCAATTCAATTCAATTCAACAGAGTTCCTCTAAGGAATCGTAATTACAAAAAGATGTGAAGGGGATATATTTGAACAATTTATTTAACAGTAAGAGTAGATTCGCCCTCCCGCATTAATTCCATATGATTAATAATGATAATTATTATAATGTAATGAGAAAACGTGAATCATGCCTGTTGTATTAATAACGTTTTCTAGTTAAATTAGAAATATCATTAATCACCTGGAATTATTTCTAAAGAAAGGTTGATTAGATAACGCATACCTGAATACTTGATTCCTTGGAAGAACTCATGCATTTAAAAAAAATAAGTAAAAACCGCCTCGGAGTTTCTTCGGCGCAATCGAGATTTCTGTACAGCAGCTACTGCGTATAATCAGGCTGCCGAAAATAGATCTATCTTTCTGTGGTTTCGGTATAATGCTGTATGAGCCGCGGCCCACGAAACTTTAACCACGGCCCCGTGGTGGCCTGGCCTATATCGGTGCCAGAAGCACGATCATGGCTAACTTTAGCCTTAAATAAAATAAAAACTGCTGATGCTAGAGGGCTGCAATTTGGTATGTTTGATGATTGGAGGGTGGATGATCAACATGCCAGTTTGCAGCCCTCTAGCCTCAATAGTTTTCAAGATCTGAGGGCGGACAGAAAAGTGCGGACAGAAAAAAGTGCGGACGAACAGCCAAAGGCGGCACAGCAGTTTTCTTTTACAGAAAACTAAAAGATGTTTCATAATAACATTCCAGAGGGTCGAAATGCTTCCAGGAAGCTATGATTCCTGATCAGGAGGTGAATGAACACTTTCAACTTTTCATAAAGTAATTCAAAGACAATTGCGGACACATGATAATTAAGAGACCTGTAAACATTTGTACATGCCTGTTTACACAAACATTGTCATCTTGTTCTGTGTAACTCAAGTCCCCGGTCTGAGTTCCTGGCCATGTTGTTATTATTATTATTATTATTATTATTATTATTATTATTATTATTATTATTATTATTATTCAAGCAGCAGTCTTAATTGGAAAAACTGAGAAGCCAAGAATAAAGTATATGAGAAACAATTAAAAAAAGAAGCAATGAAACTGAACTGAGGCTCACGTGAGCATGCCTAATAATAATAATAGTAATAATAATAAAACCGATAGCAGCATAAGTCTTGAAAAGGGGAAACAAATCCACAGTTATGTATGGGTACAATCTTGAAAAATAAGTCTATATAACTCTATAGATTTATTTTTAAATATATGTACCCATGCATAACTGTAGATTTGTTTCTCCAATAACAATAATATATTAATAATAATAATAAAAACCGTTTGCATCCAGTTTGAACTTCTGATGAATTAGTGATTCACTTACAAGAATGTATTCTTGGCACGAATACAGCTAATATTCATTTTGCTTGCCCGAAACGATGAGTGTAGGGTCTATCTGCACCAATGAGACGCAACTCTGAACATCTGTGGAACAGCCTCCCTTCAGAGGATGTCGTGCAATTGGAACGTCTTCAGAAGTTCAAGCGAAGATGCAATGCATTGCTACCCTTGATACGATTCTCCTTGCATTTTAATAATTCACTCACATTTTTATCTGTTTAATAATTAATTTGTTGATTTGTTATTTTCGTTTATAGTAAGTGACCTTTTCTTTCAGAATTTCCCAATACCTTCCGTTACTTGCTAATGAACACCATATTCTTTGGAAGCTCCAATTTCAAGTCGATGGCCCCTTTGGTGGGCTTGTTCCATAGGAATAGGGTTCATCTCCTGACCAATGATAGTGATAATAATAACCTACATAACAGTGTTTTTAATAAAGGTTTGGCTAATGAGTAAGTAATGACAGACTGAGTAACTAGCTCTGTGCATGGCTCATTTTGTCGCCTTTCTCCTAATGGTATTTGGTTACCACAGGTAAGTACTTGTCAGTAAAAGTAGTAACGAAGCCATGAATATATTTTGCTTGGAATTACAGTACCTGATCCTCATATCAATATTTTTTTTATAATAAAACGTCTAAAAAGGTACTGAATTATTATTATTATTATTATTATTATTATTATTATTATTATTATTATTATTATTATTATTATTCAGAAGATGAACCCTATTCATATGGAACAAGCCCACCACAGGGGCCATTGACTTGAAATTCAGGCTTCCAAAGAATATGGTATTCATTAGAAAGAAGTAACAGAAGGTAATGGGAAATGCATAAAGAAGAGATCACCTATTAAAAAATAAAAAAAAACAACAAACAAATTAATGAATAACTAGATGAAAAATGTAAGTAAAGTCTTAATATAATACAAGGAAAATTGTATTATGTTAGTAATGCCGAAATGCGAAGAAAATGAAAGACAGAGTGAAAGGAATGACAAATGAATTAAAAAAAGACAAATGAATAAAAAAAGTGACAAATGAATGAATGAAAAAATGACAAATGAAACCGCCTGATGAATTGACACAGACAGATTCAAACGCACACACACCAAAGCGAATCGGAAATAAATACTGTTGAAGTCCCGAGAAAATGTAATGAAATGAAATTAGACATTCCATTCTTGCAGCTTCGGCTCAACGAAGAGAAACGGGGTTGTAGGGATCCGATGAATGACCTTCATTCATTCATTCATTCATTCATTCAACCGTCCGTTCACTCATTCATTGAGAATGATGAAACACACTGGAGCATAGTTCCGTATGACGAGTCGGGCCGACGACGGTTGAGATATGTTGCACCGGAAGTGATAATTAAGGGCTATGATGTTTTCGAGAGAGAGAGAGAGAGAAAGAGAGAGAGAGAGAGAGAGAGAGAGAGAGAGAGAGAGCTTTATAGATGGTGTTAAAGTAAAAAGTAAAAAAAAAAAAAACACATACCGAAAGGCAAAGAGAGAGAGAGCTTTATAGATGGTGTTAAAGTAAAAGCAAAATAAACACATACCTGAAAGGCAGAGAGAGAGAGAGAGAGAGAGAGAGAGAGAGAGAGAGAGAGAGAGCTTTATAGATGATATTAAAATAAAAAACAAATATACTGAAAGGCAGAGAGAGAGAGAGAGTTATTATCAAGACCTTTTGAGAGAGAGATAGAGAGAGAGAGAGAATTTCTGGATCAAGGCCTGGGGGATAAAATGAATCAAAACTCATGGACAAAATAGGGTCTCATAAAAATGTTAAAAAAATGATTACCCATCTAGAAAACTTAGGTTATTAATGGAAATAAAAAAGCAGGCATGATTTCATGGATACTGTATACTGTATGTATACGAATGCAACAAGATAGATCAATAGATAGACAGAAATGTGTGTTGGAGAGAGGGAGAGACTGCTGGATATTTTGTAGAACTATAAACGAATGAGTTAGATGGGTAGAGTTGTGGTCTTGTGCTGAGAGAGAGAGAGAGAGAGATCAGATTCTTGCGGTCGACCGCTGATGATGGACATCACAAGAGCGACCTCTGTCACTGCGCAGCCGCAGGAAATGAGCAATAAAATACGCAAATTCAGATGGATTCGCTGGGGAGTTTCGGCTCGGTCATATCGCCAGCCTTATCTTCTGCTTCTTTGAGGATGAGGGCTCATCCTCGGGTGCTCCTCCCGAGTGGGAGAGATGGGCAGATTTGAGGACGAAAATTGGAGGGTGACCTCACGCTCCGAGCTTGTGAGGAAGCAATGTCGGTCGTGTTAGGGTGGGCTCGCAACTCTGGGTTGACTCTGTGTCTGTCACTTCTGCTTCCATGGCTGTAAGTTTGTCTGTCACTAATCTGTTTTTGCGTCTGTAAGTTTGTCTGTCACTGTTCTGTTTTCATGTCTATAAATTTTTCTATCCCTACTCTGTTTTCATGTCTGTTAGTTTGTCGCTATTCTGTTTTCATGTCTGTAAGTTGTCTGTCACTAAATGTTTTTCATGTCCGTAAGTTTGTCTGTTACTATTCTGTTTTCATGTCTGTAATTTTGTCACTGTTTTGTTTTCAACTCTGTAAGTTAGCCTGTCACTATTCTGTTTTCATGGCTGTAAGTTGTCTATCACTAAATGTTTTTCATGTCTGTAAGTTTGACTGTTACTACTATGTTTTCATGTCTGAAAGTTTGTCACTATTCTATATTCTTGTCTGTAAGTTTGTCATTATTTTGTTTTCAACTCTGTAAGTTTGTCTGTCACTATTCTGTTTTCACAACTGTAAGTTTGTCAACATTCTGTTTTCATGTCTGAAAGTTTGTCACTATTCTGTTTTCTTGTCTGTGAGTTTGTCATTATTTTGTTTTCAGCTCTGTAAGTTTGTCTGTCACTATTCTGTTTTCACAACTGTAAGTGTGTCACTATTCTATTTTCATGTCTGAAAGTTTGTCATTGTTCTGCTTTCATGTCTGTAAGTTTGTCTGTCACTATTCAGTTTTCATTTCTGTAAGTTTGTTTGTCACTATTCTGTTTTCATTTCTGTAAGTTTGTCACCATTCTGTTTTCATGTATGTAGGTTTGTCATTGTTCTGTTTTCATGTCAACAAATTTGTCTCACTATTCTGTTTTCATGTCAGTAAGTTTCAGTCACTATTCTGTTTTCACAACTGTAAGTTTGTCACCATTCTGTTTTCATATTTGAATGCTTGTCTGTGCGCCTTTCTGTTAAGCTGTAGCACATTTGGTAAGCACGAGTGCCAGTTTGTCACTAAATTTTCAAATCTGTGAATTACGGGTTACTTTTGTTCGGTGGGAAAGTTATTTATTATCTATTTTTATTTGTGTATTTACATTTTAAGGAGAGAAAGCGTCCTTTTACCTATTATCCAAATGTGATTAAATAATCTGAATAGTTTTCTTTTAGTAACATGAACATTAGTGACTGAATGGCTTCCTTTAGTTGTCTATAATAGAAAACTGTTGAGCCGGCATTGTCTGTCCGTCCGCCCTCAGATCTTAAAAACTTCTGAGCCTAGAGGGCTGCAAACTGGTATGTTGATCATCCACCCTCCAGTCATCAAACATACCAGATTGCAGCCCTCTAGCCTCAGTAGTTTTTATCTTATTTAAGGTTATAAGGTTAGCCATGGATTGAGCGTCTGGGAGCGCTTTCCGGACCCGTCGCATAAGCACCTTCACTGGACCACATCTGGGTAGCAACTGAGCGTTCCCGGTCGTAGCTGAGAGCTTCCTGCAGCATTATACGTTGTACAGAAAACTCGATTGCGCCAGAGACTCTTCGGCTCATTTTTTACTTTTTTTTTCTCTAAATGAATTGATTTGTATAAGGAAAGGTATCTTGAAGGTTATTATATTTTATATCTTCCTTCTGATCGTTCGATTTCGCTTCCTTTCCCCGAGAGAGAGAGAGAGAGAGAGAGAGAGAGAGAGAGAGAGAGAGAGAGAGAGCGTGATGGCAAAGTCATGTCGCTTTATCAGAAACAGTTTTTCGAGATGTCTCGTCAGACATCATTATCCTGGAAGCGGCAGCGACGCGCGCATGCGCGTCTGTCAAACGACTCTATTTCTCGGAAGATTATTATCGCCGAGTTCGCCTTATCTCCCACACGGCTGGAAGTGGCGATGGAGATAAGTTAACCATTAAGCGCCTGGCTGATAAGAAGATCTTTTCGGCAATTATGTGGTGTGTTTACTTTTCCCCTTATCGTGCATTTGTCTTCTTCTTCTTCTTCTTCTTCTTCTTCTTCTTCTTCTTCTTCTTCTTCTTCTCCCGTCCGTACGGATATGAGAGATTGTTGCTTGCGGTGTGTCCTGTCTGCACACAGAAGGCCTATAGCTAAGGATTTGCGCAGTCTGACCTGATCTGTCGTGCGCCGAAGGGCTGCTCTTTGGAGCAAGAGCCCGTGCTCTCTCTCTCTCTCTCTCTCTCTCTCTCTCTCTCTCTCTCTCTCTCTCTCTCTCTCCCTAGTTAACCATCTTCTTTAACTTTATCTTGTTTCAGATATCAGCTTGTTACGTTTGTTCTTTTGATTACGAGGAACATTATTTGTGGATTCTTAAGAAAATTTGAGTAGAGGTTACGTAGAATAATAATAATAATAATAATAATAATAATAATAATAATAATAATGATAATAATAATAATTTCAGAGATCAGAACTCCATCTGTAACAAGCCATCAGACTTTGGGAGAGATAGAAGTGAAACTCTCCGTGTAAAGGAGCCCTCTTTGGGGGTGTAGTTTGCTCCGACAAGGAGGAGGGGTTTGCTGTCATTCCTTCAGCATCCCCTAAAAAAAAAAAAATATAAAAAAATATATATATATATATATATATATATATATATATATATATATATATATATATATATATATATATATATATATATATATATTGGTCTTTCATTTATTAGTCATATGACGAAGTCACGCCCTTTTCGAGGCTTGAGAAGAATTGACAAAGTCTACGATCTTCGATATTTAAAAATTGAAATACTGAAAGAGTCCTTGCCGATATGAACGCAGCATATTGTGTCACAAACGATAAGATTAGACAAATGAAACTGAATGGGATTTAGATTCGTAAAAGTAAGAAATCGATTAAGATAGCATTCTCGTTTTCGGTAATGCCGTCGTCGACTTCCGGATTCAGAACTGGCAGAGGATTTTTTTTATATACTCCAAAGAGCGATAACGATTTTTTATTATTATTTTTTTTTATTTTCATCGTAATCGCTCGTTTACTGATTACTGATCCTTGTTATCGGATTGTTTTCCTTGATTTTGAATGATTGACAACAACAAAGACAGTGACGGCATGACACGGATCCATTTTATCTATCGAGCTGTCTATCATTTCAGTCAGTGGATCCTGCGTAGGGGGCTAGTGCCATCTGTGCACCTCATGCGGTACACTGTAGGCATTTCTAAAGGTTCTTTGCGGCGTGCCTTCGGCCGCTAGCTGCAACCCCTTTCGTTTCTTTTACTGTATTCATATATTTCTTCCATCTTGCTATACACCCTCTCCAAAATATTATTTCACAGTACAACTGCGAGGCTTTCCTCCTGTTACACCTTCGTAACCTTTTACTTTCAATTTTCCTTCCAGCGCTGAATGACCTCGTAGGTCCCAGCGCTTGGCCTTTGACCTAAACTCTGCATTCCATTCCAGTCAGTGCATCGATTCCCCGTCTGTCTGACTGATCATTCCTTTTCTGTAGACACGTGTCCGTGATTGGTTATATGTGGCATTGTAGTATGTTGCACATTTATGAGCGACCATGAAAGGAGAGCATGAAAAACAAGATAAATCGAATGGAGGGAATGAAACGATGATAATGAAAGGAGAAGAAAAGGAACCCGAAGAAGAAAACACAAGGACTGAAGAATAGAACGAAGAAGGAGAAATAACAAGAACAAAGGAAAAACACTCTTAATGAAAAAGAAGAGAAAAAACGAGAGAATGAGAATCAAGGAGCAGTAAGAGAGGAAAGAAGACATGAAGAAGAAAACACAAGGACTGAAGAAGGAGAAATAACAAGAACACGGGAATAAAACTGAAATAAGGAAAAATTCAGAAAAAGATTAAGAAGACAGACGGAACGACGAAAAGAGAATGAGAATGAGAATAAAGGAGCAGTGAGAGAGGGAAGAAAGAAGACAAGAAGAAGTCGCTGGTTTTCGAATCAAGCCAAAGCATCTATCCATCTCTTCCGGAAGGAGAGGTGGTCTCATTAATAAAGCTCGCAGCAGCGGCGCATGCGCGGGAAATGATAATAAAGGTTCGTTATGTCCTCGTGTGGATCTGTATATCATTTCTCAGAGCCATTTTTTTTTATTTCGTCATATTTTTTCCCTCATTCTAAAATTTAACATTGAAAAAGTACATTA
>NC_089749.1:57598111-57628111 GCF_040412425.1 Macrobrachium rosenbergii | reverse complement strand
GAAGAGAGAGAGAGAGAGAGTTTTCTGTCCTCTGATGATGGAAGAGAGAGAGAGAGAATTTTCTGACCTCTGATGATGGAAGAGAGAGAGAGAGAGTTTCTGTCCTCTGATGATGGGAGAGAGAGAGAGAGTTTTCTGTCCTCTGATGATGGAAAGAGAGAGAGAGAGTTTTCTGTCCTCTGATGATGGAAAGAGAGAGAGAGAGAGTTTTCTGTCCTCTGATGATGGAAGAGAGAGAGAGAGAGTTTTCTGTCCTCTGATGATGGAAGAGAGAGAGAGAGAGTTTTCTGTCTCTGATGATGGAAGAAGAGAGAGAGAGAATTTTCTGACCTCTGATGATGGAAGAGAGAGAGAGAGTTTTCTGTCCTCTGATGATGGAAGAGAGAGAGAGAGAATTTTCTGACCTCTGATGATGTAAGAGAGAGAGAGAGAGAAAGAGAGTTTTCTGACCTCCGATGATGTAAGAGAGAGAGAGAGAGAGAGAGAGAGAGAGAGAGAGCAAGAAGGATAAGGAGGGTGATCGCCCAAGGATCTGGTGGAGGAGGAGGATGTTGGAGGGAGTGGGAGGAGGGTGTTGATGGGGAGGAGAGGGTGGGGGGTTGGTTTGCCGTCTTGACATACGATATGGAAGAAGGTCCGACGTCTACCCACGCATATTGTCTAATACTTCTAAGAATCTCATGACATACGATCCCTATCGTTGCCTCTCTCTCTCTCTCTCTCTCTCTCTCTGAAATTCCTGTCCATGAGTCGAAATTGTATCAGTTATTTTGGATCCCTTTTCAACATTCAAGATTCAAGAGATGATGCTTATATCCATATATGTATGTAAGTAATATAAATATATGTATATATATGTATTTATGTATATATTATATATATATATACATACATACATACATAAATACACATAACATGTGTAAGTATCTACGTACAAAAAGTTGACATTTTTTAGTTCGACGAAAATGACTGTAGTGTTCAGTAGTGAAGATGCACAGTAGTTCTAAGGCACACTCATATAAATTAGATACTGCTCAGGATGAGACGCTTGGATAGAGGAAACAAAAGCAGTATATATATTTATTTTATATATATATATATATATATATATATATATATATATATACATACACATACATACATATATAGTATATATGTATATATGTATATATATATCCACAGTTAGTCTGCGTTTGTGTGTATGTTTGTGTCATAGTGCATGTGTGTGACTGTACTGTTATTCCTAACAAGGAGTGGAACTTACATCGCTTTACTGTGCCGTGTCAGCATATGTAGTAAAAATCATTTTATTTAAAATGAAACTAGACTTTCGTATAGCCACTGTAGCAAGCCCGGATGTGTCTTGAACGTGTCGTAATGAGACCCAAAAGGCAACGAAACGAGTAAGGAGTTTTAGGTCAACGATTATGTATTGTTTTATATATGTATATGTATATATATGTATATTATGTATTATATGTATACACACACACACACACATATATATATATATATATATATATATATATATATATATATATATATATATTATGGAAAAGGACTCCTATACAAAAGGATCCTCCATCCTTCCATCCTTTTATCGTCGGAGCCATCGATTCCCTTTGGCTAAGCCTGTCGCTTTTTTCTGCACCCGATCTCTTATCAACATCTATCGTGCCTTATAAATATAGAAAAAGGATTAGGGCCACCCATCCCGTCGGCCTCTGAGTTAGTAGGAAAACACCCTCGAGTCGTCCAGGATGAATGAAAGGTGCACAGCTTCGTAAAAAAATCTTACAATGATTTGTTATTCTTTTCCTGTTGTGATTCAACGCTGTCAGATGGTGCGCTGGGGCGGTAGATATTAGGGACAGTACACAGAAGCCTTTACAACGGCTCTCTGTTTTTCTCTGATTGACTCGCAAAATGCTTAGCTGGAAATGATTCCAGGGAAACGAGCCATGTCA
Organism: Macrobrachium rosenbergii; assembly: GCF_040412425.1. NCBI lineage: Eukaryota > Metazoa > Arthropoda > Malacostraca > Decapoda > Palaemonidae > Macrobrachium > Macrobrachium rosenbergii. Next base: position 57,626,144 of record NC_089749.1, on the reverse strand, counting down.
CAAGCGGCCCCCCACCCCTTCTCCCAACTCTCCCCCGCTTTCATTAACCTCCCTATATTCGAGTTTTGTTTTCCTTAGATTCCTAATGTGGACTCCTACTTGACCCCTTAGATTCCTACTATGGACTGCTACTTGACCCCTTAGATTCCTGCTATGGACTCCTTCTTGACCCCTTAGATTCCTGCTATGGACTCCTTCTTGACCCCTTAGATTCCTGCTATGGACCCTTTCTTGACCCCATAGATTCCTGCTATGGACTCCTTCTTGACCCCTTAGATTCCTGCTATGGACTCCTTCTTGACCCCTTAGATTCCTGCTATGGACTCCTTCTTGACCCCTTAGATTCCTGCTATGGACCCTTTCTTGACCCCATAGATTCCTGCTATGGACTCCTTCTTGACCCCTTAGATTCCTGCTATGGACTCCTTCTTGACCCCTTAGATTCCTAACCCCTTAGCTATGGACTCCTTCTTGACCCCTTAGATTCCTGCTATGGACCCTTTCTTGACCCCTTAGATTCCTACTATGGACTCCTGTTTGACCCCTTAGATTCCTACCATGGACTCCTACTTAACCCGCAAGAATGGCTTTGGACTGAATCACTCCGATGTTGAAACAACTAAAGAAAGTCTGTCAACAGAAGGAAACAACTCATTTTACAGGCATATGCGCAAAGCTCTGTTCTTCTAAGATAGTCTCCATGGCCGCTCAAACCAAGGCCTACAGCCATAGACCTTGGCAGAAATCAGGACAGCCGCATTAACACCTTGTATCCCTCAGAGAGAGAATGGCAGCGGGAGCAAGGGTGTGTGTGTGTGTGTGTGTGTAGCCCCGAGGAGGTTAGATTTCCTTGTGTAGCCCGGCTGCCCGCGAATGCGAAGGAGGAGGGTATTGGCAAGGAAGGGTACTGGCTTTGGGGTCCAGCTGGAATGTCGCATAGGAAGAAGGCAGGCGCCAGGGGGGGAGTGGCGGTGGTGTCCTGGAATTATAGCTCGAGCGCCTCTCCCTTGTAATGGATACCACCCGCCCGGCCGCCCGTTTCCCCTACCTTCTCCAAATTTGTTCAGTCTGGCCCTGTCGAACACGCTGCCTTCCCCTGTTGTTTGTTTTTTTTTTTTCGTCTGATGATGAAACGCCCATATTATGTTCATCATTGTGTTACTGTTATTATTATTATTATTATTATTATTATTATTAAAAATAAATAAATCTGTAAAGAGAACTTTCAGGAATCTGTTCGATTCCCATTTTTAATCGAACAGATTCCCGACAGCCCTCTCTATAGATTTATTTATTTGTTTTGTTATATTTTTACCCATACATATATGGATTTACTTCTCCGTTATTATTATTATTATTATTATTATTATTATTATTATTATTATTATTATATGACATAATATCACATCATGTCTTGTATGCTATGGTAGAAGCCCAAATGAAGTTTATCCACATATTATCAATATATGATAGAATTCCATTTCATATGAATCCATTTACTACTACTAATACTGCTACTGCTGCTTTTGATAGCTCTATTACTACTTTTTTTTTTTTATTCCAATATTCCTTCCTGAAACTTCAAGTAATTTTTGCCGGCGATGAATAAAGTTAGGAAAAGTTATCGAAACTGAGGGTATAATGTGAACAGCTGATATTTTCCTTGAGAGATATTCCAGTTTTGGTAAATGACCTGTTAGGAGCTCAAACATACGGGTAATATCAAAATAGGTTGTTATCATACAAATATACTATTAGAATGATGTGTTGATATATTAAAATTCATATGGAATAAAATATGGTGTCATCAAACAGGTGCTAGCACACACATATGTATATATATATATATATATATATATATATATATATATATATATATATATATATATATAGATAGATAGATAGATAGATAGATACAACATATATATGTATATATATAACATTATATGTGCGTATATAATATATGTATATTATATATATACTGTATATATAGTATATATGTGTATGTATGTATGTAATATTGTGTGTATGTATATATGTTACAGGTAATATGTGAAATCCAGGGATTTCACAAAATCCTCAGGGAATTTGTGAAAAGGGCAACTCGCTTAGGGACATTTGATCCCTGAGGGCTAGTACTAAACACGGCGAAACAGTGATTCATCTACACTGTTTCGCCGTGTTTAGTAACAGTCCCCTTGGGGATGAAATGCACTTAGGTCTTAGGACATTTGATCCGCCAGGGGTTAGTGCTAAACGCGACGAAATACATTTAACCCCCCTGGGGCTAGTAACACGGCGAAACAGTGTAGATGAATCACTGTTTCGCCGTGTTTAGTACTAGCCCTCGGGGATCAGCGAGTTTCTCATTTCACAGATTCCCTGAGGATTTCGTGAAATCCCTGGATTTCACATATTCCATGTAACATATATATATATATATATATATATATATATATATATATATATATATATATATATATATACTGTATATATATATATATGTGTGTGTGTGGACAAAAAATATTTAAACAGTTTCCAAGACCTATTTTACATTGGTCAAATCAGCCTACATCATAAAAATACAAAAAAAAGAATATAGGAATATACTAGAAAAACTATACAAGAGAATATTATTCCGCAATATACTGTGGTTTTTAAGATTTGGACGAGGCTCTCTCTCTCTCTCTCTCTCTCTCTCTCTCTCTCTCTCTCTCTCTCTCTCTCTCTAACATACATATGCTAAAACATAGAACTAATGGGGTTAATATTCTGAAATATGCCGTGATATTATCAGACAGATATATTAGCACAACAAGTAACTAGTCTTCTAAAACATACAACGGCGAAGAAGAATAATAGTCTGAAATATACACTTATATCATGCAAATATACTCAGAATTGTTACTGCAACATAGAGAAAAGGAAATTTAAGATTCTGAGACATGCCAACACGTTATCATACAAATATATGCAAAGAATAGTCTACTAATATACTAAAGCAGAGAGCTGGGAAGTTTAATATTCTCATCTCGACTGACGCCAAGTCGAACTCTCTCTCTCTCTCTCTCTCTCTCTTCTTCTTCTTGTTCTTCTTCATCGTTTTCTTATCTCTCTCTCTTCGTCTTCTTCTTCTTCATCATCTTTTCTCTCTCTCTCTCTCTCTCTCTCTCTCTCTCTCTCTCTCTCTCTCTCTCTCTCTCTTCTTCTTCTTCTTCTTCTTCTTCTTCTTCTTCTTCTTCTCCTCCTCCTCCTCCTCCTCCTCCTCCTCCTCCTCCTCCTCCTCCTCTCTCTCTCTCTCTCTCTCTCTCTCTCTCTCTCTCTCTCTCTCTCTCTCTCTCCTCCATGTCTCCTCTCTGTCTCTCTCTTCTTCTTCTTCTTCTTCTTCTTATGGATCTAGCTGGCCTTATGCCAGCGCGGAGTACTCTCGCACTCGGAGCACCCTCCAATACATTGAGATTTTCGCCATCAAGTATTCAAATATGGCCACAAATTCGTAGTCCGTTTGCATACGAGTCGGCCTGAGGGCCTCTCACAAACCCTGTCAGTCTCTTGTACCTTAGATGTGCGTGCGGCTGCAGGATCTCCTCGGCTGAGGAACAATCCTTTTGCGAAGGAGCTTCGTGGAACCGAGGTTGAAGGACACCTTCGGTTCGGCCAATTAAATATTCGCCTCTTATGAATGAACTTTCAACCTGGATAGACGGTTGAATGGGTCGACTTTTTGGTGAGTGTGTGTTTGTGTGTGTGTGTGTGTGTGTGTGTGTGTCTCTATAAAGTCTGTTTTATTCAGAAAATTGTTTTATAAAGACAGGCTGAAGGAGCAGAAATTTAGTTGCATGTCATCTAGTCCTTTTTTCTGAACTTTTAATTTTTTATTTTGTTTCCAGACGAAATATTATTACTCCATATATCAGTACTTTCTTCCGTCTTCCTTCTAAGGAGAAACCCCGTAGGATCGTCCGTAGGATCTATTTTGCCGAGGCAAAAAAAAAAAAACGCAAAACTTTCGTCCAGCGAAAACTGCCCGAAATTTTGCATTGAGAGAGAGAGAGAGAGAGAGAGAGAGAGAGAGAGAGAGAGAGAGAGAGAGAGAGAGAGAGAGAGAGAGAGAACATTAATAAAAGCTAATGAAAGAACTATATTTGTGCAACGCACAGTTCAAGAAACGGAATTTTTCAGTGTGTGTGTAGGACCTATTTCAATAGGAATAAAATCCTTCTATAAAGGAACCGTCGACGGAGGACGGATAGCAATGTTAAAGGTATGGTAATATCCGTCCCAGGCCAGAAACTGCTCCTCGGAGATGTGTTGTTCGCGCCGGTACACATACGATGGTATTTTCATTCTGATTTGGTGATGGAAAGAACAGGTTTGCAAACGAATTCTATTGAAACGTCGTCGGAGAGTTCGTTCAGGGTATAGGTATGCCCACTCCCTGGGCACGGTCGCAAGGAGTGGCCTTGAGAGAGAGAGAGAGAGAGAGAGAGTCTGTCCTAATCTTTAATCTAAATGTAAAAACAAGCAGTTCTTTGAAAAGCATCACTAAATAAAGATAGAGAGAAAGAGAAGAGAGATTTAGTTCCAGTTAAATATCTAATGACTGGAAATGATAAATAAGCATTTACTCACAGTAAAGCAGTTGCTTGGTTTATTAAAAGAAAAAAAAAAATAAGATAAAACGATTTTGCCTCAGGTAAATTTTAGTCACCCTTTCATCGCTTGAGTGCAAAGGAAATGATTTTTAAACAATCACTTAATTTTAATTTTTGTTCTTCTAATCAATATTCCTCAGCAAATGATAGCTTATAACCTTAATTAAATAAAGGAAGAAAACACTCGTAAAGTTATTTATAATTTTGTCATGAATCTTTTATATCTTTTGAGTATGAAGCTAAAGTAGTAATTATGCCTTCACTAATAACATCTCTTCTGTTTATTTCATGAAAACTGCGAGAAATTAAATCATTATGGGCGAAGAGCAGTGTTCTGCTTCATTTATACATTTATTTTTATTCTTGTACGTTTTAGAATCATTCAAAGTCCTCTGAAGATAACAGGTTTGCTTAAAGTATTTGTACATCTGAAGGAGTATAAGTAGCCCCATTTTATTTTAAATCCTTCACCAGAATGTAAATAAAGTTGATATTTCCCCTGTCCTTCCCTATTCCACCGCTCCTTATCATTTTTCTCATCTACTTAGGTTTCGGAATAATCTTCTCTCCCAAAAATAGAGTATTTGATCTACTACTACGCTAAAAAAATCCGATTCATCCTAACGTCAGTCACAGGCCACACCTACATTGGCCACAGGCCACACCCACTAGACCCTAACCGTAGTTTCCAGATGTTCCTAGACGAAGATAGCTTGTGTTGATGTCAGTTTGTCTGGAAGTTGTAACATGCGGTTTGATTTCGTCATAAGAATTTTAATCCATTTTTGGCATATCTTCTCTCAATACCCACAGGTTGTTAAGTTTTATTCCTAATTTGGCGTCCTCACGTGCCAGGAAATTAATAGATTTTTAATGGATAGCACGCACCGCCAGAAGTAGAGATCAGCATTATATAAAATGTACATATAGAATCTACTGGTCGCGTTTTACCAGGTACGTATGTAATTGTAACAGCCACAATGGCCTCATAACTTCTCGAGTTCGTCACATTTTTTTGATACGCTTGTAACTACGAAGCCTTAGGTCCAAATGCAAGAAATGCGAAGTAATTCTGATGTCCGGTAGCGGGAATCGAGCCCGCATCCCGAGTATTCAGATGCTTGTTCTTGATACTTTGGGTGCAAGTTCGAATCCTGCTACCGGGTATCAGAATTAATTCATATTTCTTGCATTTGTAGTGACAAACGTAGCCAAAAAATGTGAAGAATTCGGGAAGTTAAGAAAGAGGGCATTGTGGCTATTACAATTACGTATGTATCTGGTAAAAAGTGACTTGTAAAATCTGTTCTATGCTATCAAGCGTTTGTGAAGAGGTATGGTTTGGTAGTAGTACAGTAATCTCTTTAGCAAAGCACTCTATGTTGCTTTTTCAATCATAGTTTTGAGATTACTGCCAAAGCAGAATGTAGCTGGACTGAAACTAATTTGTAAACCAGGAATTACTATGTAATATCTTTGCAGAATATATGAAGACTTGTGTCTTTTTCTACCATAAATAACGTCGCAGTTGAACTGTATACCGCTGGTCCTGCTAAATAATAACATAAAAATACTTATTTTTAATATTTCAGTTTTCAACAGGCTTTTATTAATATGTTTACGGGTATAGTGCATTTATATGGCTTTGTGGTTGGTCTGAATAACGCTGTATGCGAGTACTGGTTATCAAGTTTGTAATAATAATAATAATAATAATTATAATAATAATAATAATAATTATTATTATTATTATTATCATTATTATTATTATTATTATTATTATTATTATTATTATTATTATTATTATTATTATTATTATTATTATTATGAACCCTATTCATATGGAACAGGCCCACCAAAGGGGCCACCGACTTGAAATTCAAGTTTCCAAAGAATGTGGTATTCATTAGGAAGAAGTAAGGGGAGGTAAAGTGAAATACAGAAAGAAGCGCTCTCACTTATTAAAAAAGAAAAAATAAATTAATAAATAGATAAAAATGCATTAAAATGCCAGAAGAATAGTATTATGGTAGTAATGCATTAATTGCTCAGCAATAATTACAGGACATGCGAGTCTAATCAGTGACAGTAGGTAGCACTAGCCCTGGACAGTAATTGGACGGGTGACCACCCGTGAATGTCAGATGGATTCATGACCAAACTAGTCCGGGTACGTGAGGCTAGCAACCTCATTCCAGAATGCAACCCGTAGAAATTTTCGCGAAAACCAGGGACCTGCTTATTGAGTGTTAAGTTTATCGATGGAAAATTTCACGCCATTCAGATCTTGCCTTCAAGTATTTTGTTAATGTTTGTTATCAGTTACTGTGGTGTTGGTAGAGTGAACAATAGTGTAAATTATATATATATATATATATATATATATATATATATATATATATATGTATATATATATATATATATATATATATATATATATATATGTATGTATATATATATATATATGTACATATGTGCATATATATATACATATGTATATGAATATATGTAGCCTACATATATATATAGTATATATATATTATATGTGTATATATATATATATATATATATATATATATATATATATATATGCATACATATATAAAGGAGTACGTTTTAACATCATCAACACCATCCTTATCATTAATGCCTGTGTTTTTAACTTCCGCTATCCTGTCTCTCCTGGGTATTCGCTTTCACAAGTCTCCATTCCTCCGCGGCCTCCCAGGCGAAGGACATGTCCATGCCATCTCCATTCTTCTCGAAGCTTTATCCTGTAATCGACAAATTCCTTTATAGTTTCATTGTGATGACATGATTCAAGTTCGTATAGAAATACAGATAGAACTAGTTTTATGTTATATCATACTTGTAGTAAGTAAATTTCAGTCCATTTGATTTGCAAATTTTCATTTAGTCTATTGTTCGATTTGCCCTTTATAGTCTTTCTCTAAATTCCGAATCGGAGAACTGTATTAGATATTGTTATTGTTCCTAAATATTTGAGAGAGAGAGAGAGAGAGAGAGAGAGAGAGGGGACTCAAAATAACGTTTCAGAGAGAGAGAGAGAGAGAGAGAGAGAGAGCACTAAAAATAATATTTCAGAGAGAGAGAGAGGACTCAAAATAATGTTTCAGAGAGAGAGAGAGAGAGAGAGAGAGAGAGAGAGAGAGAGAGAATAATCAAAATAACGTTTCAGAGAGACAGAGAGAGGACTCAAAATAACGTTTCAGAGAGAGAGAGAGAGAGAGAGAGAGAGAGAGAGAGAGAGCACTAAAAATAATGTTTCAGAGAGAGAGAGAGAGAGAGGACTCAAAATAATGTTTCGGAGAGAGAGAGAGAGAGAGGACTCAAAATAATGTTTCAGAGAGAGAGAGAGAGAGAGAATATTCAAAATAACGTTTCAGAGAGAGAGAGAGAGAGAGAGAGAGAGAGAGAGAGAGAGAGAGAGAGAGAGGACTCAAAATAACGTTTCAGAGAGAGAGAGAGAGAGGACTCAAAATAATGTTTCAGAGAGAGAAAGAGAGAGAGAGAGAGAGGAGGCTATTCAAAATAAAGTTTCAGAGAGAGAGAGAGAGAGAGAGAGAGAGAGGACTCAAAATAATGTTTCAGAGAGAGAGAGAGAGAGAGAGAGAGAGAGAGAGAGAGAGAGAGAGAGGACTCAAAACAATGTTTCAGAGAGAGAGAGAATACTTAAAATAACGTTTCAGAGAGAGAAAGAGAGAGAGGACATAAAATAATTCTTCAGAGAGAGAGAGAGAGAGAGAGAGAGAGAGAGAGAGAGAGAGAGAGAGAGAGAAGCAGAAAAAGGCGTATCGTTCGGACATACTCCTTTCTCATCTTTGTCATCCAATTGCGATCAATTGACCCCAAGTTTGATCTTCCATCTTTCATCGAGGCTAAACGATGCCACACTACGATCCCTCCTTGGGTTACGTGCGTTCTTTTGTGCGCCCCGACTGTGGGTATTGTGATACCCGCAATTTTCCTCGTTACCTCCTCCGCATTGTCACGTTACGCTCCGATGTGAAGTTTGCCGACGGTGCCCCCGTCTGCACTTGGAGGATAGAATCACTTATTTAGTGTAGTCGTTTGCTGGCGTCGCAACAGCTATAGCATTGGTATTTGGAAACTTTGGGTTTGGTCATTACTTGGATGGGCATCCACTAAGACGAGCTAGAACCCCTCTACAACTAAGCCCCTTAACTATCGTTGGGCAGGGCGTTGGCCTGCCAAGTCGATTCCAGAAACACTTGGCGTCCATTGATGGATAAATACGTAAATACGCGCACACATACACACACACACACATACTTCTATGAGGGTATGTGCAGGGACTGAGAGGAAGCTTGGAATGTCCAAGAAAATCGTAGTGGGAATTCGTGAAGGCATTGTCGAGTCAGCTCTCCCATGTGGAGAGAGAAACACTGAAATAACAGAACAGATCAGTTTGTTTTGAGATGGGCTGGTCATGTGGAAAGAACGGGGGACGCTAGGTGGGTGAAATGAGTTCATAAGGGAATCTTAGGGGTAGGAACATTTGAAGGCCTGGAAAGCGGTGAATACTTTAAATGACTCAGGTAATTGGGAAGGAACAGGAGTGAGATCCAGGAACGCAGTAGAGGTAAACGGCGCGGTGTGGCAGGGCGGTTTCATTGAGCCTTCTGCGTAGGTGTATGAAACTGCTGATATGGAAGAGGTTCATCCACAATCGGTAGTTAAAGTATGAATGTTTCAGGTACTGTCACTTTAGTTTTTACTATGTATATATATATATATATATATATATATATATATATATATATATATATATATATATATATATATATATATATATATATGTGTGTGTGTGTGTGTGTGTGTGTATGTATATGCATATGCATGTATGTTTGTGTGTATAATTCGTGCGTCTAAAGGGCATACAGAGAGAGAGAGAGAAAAAAATATACCACTGCATTAAGATGATCGCGAGATTTTCGAATGGCGTGTCAGTCAAGATTCAGGAGAACACACAGACGAATGTTCTTCGGAGGGGCTTAAAAATCTCCTCCTCCTCCTCCTCCTCCTCCTCCTCTTCACCCTTACCTCATGAGAGAAGCTGGAGGAGGGGGGTCGGAATTGTGGCTATGGGGTGGGGGGAGTTGGGGGAAAGAATGGGAGAGGTGGGAGGGAAGGAACGCAGAGCTAATGGGCTTTGCCAATGCAATAAGGAAGCGTCATGTTATGAGGGCAAGGGGTGTGTCTTTGCTTCCGTTGCATAGAGGACGGGGAGGGGGAGGGGGAGGGGAGGAGGGACAAGGGAAGGAAGGGGCTGGGGGGGGGGCGGAGTGGGGTTCCTGCAGTTCAATCCGCAGTACTTGAGTCTTTATGTGAGAAAAGGGGAAGATTGCCTGGCAGACTGACAGACGATCTGCCAGTTCATAATCATCATCAGCTCTTTCGTCTCACATCCGCGAGAGAGAGAGAGAGAGAGAGAGAGAGAGAGAGAGAGAGAGAGAGAGAGAGAGAGAGAGAGAGAGAGAGAGAGAGCTAATATGCACGTGGTCTGGGTGCAGATGACACACATAAACACATACATCATAGATCACTCGTACATACACTTATTCTGTACTCAGAGATATGGCTCTATGTGGCTCTGTGTTTACAGGGGCTCAACATAGGTATGTTTATGCATTTTCCTGCCGACCTTGTGTACTCACATATGCTTGCATATTCCCACCCATCCAAGCACTGACCCGTCCCGGTGTTGATGATAGTTCACTTGGTGGAACGGCTTGTTCTACACACACCACCTGGGGGGAAAACTCAGCATGAAGAGTGAACCTCCAGGCTCATACAGTCTGAGTTTCAAGTCTAGGTGCTATTTTCGATGCTAAAATATGTCTAGTATGATCGATATATATATATATATATATTTATATATATGAGAAAGAGAGAGAGAGACAGCGTGGTTTTGTTTTCCTTTAACAGAGAAAGCGACATTTATTCTTGTTTATTTGTGGACTACACCGAGCCGGGCAAATCCCAGAAATATGATTCATGGAATCAAATGAAAAATAAATTCCGGATTCTGATCAAACCGATGACTCTCGCGTTCACAACCTTCACTAAGAAATGAGTCTCAGAATTTAAGGGGTAAGGAAGCTATGTCTTAACCAAGACCTTAAGAGAATGAAGGTCATAGAGAGAAGAGAATGAATTAGATGAGGAACAATTCCTATGTAAAATGTTCCGGTAATGTTATTAATTAGCAGTCACATAAAGAGAAAGATTCATAATTGAAATTGTAAACATAGACTGAAATATCATAATTGAAATTGTAAACATAGACTGAAATATGTAAGTTAATTCATGTTTTAATTTTTCCAAGGTGCGCTTTTGTGTGTGTGTGAGTGTGTGTGTGTGTGTGTGTGAGTGTGATGGTGTATGGGTGAGAGTGTGTGTGTGTTTGAGAGAGAGAGAGAGAGAGAGAGAGAGAGAGAGAGAGAGAGAGAGAGAGAGAGAGAGAGAAGCGGCAGAGATGTGTAAGCCTGGCCGATGCAATTAAAAGGAATATGAGGCCTGATGTGTATCCCTGGACTCTTCCAACCGACCGAGAAGAGAGAGATAAGGTGACTGAATGATTTAATAAACACGCGAGAAGGTCGGAATGAATGAGTGAATAAGTGATCAGACCGGCTGACCCTTGAGTGTGTGACGTCAGCGCAAACTCTTGAAGGATTCACTTTTCGTAGATCAGATATGGCAAAAATCAATCAACGAAATACAATATAGTAGAAATGCAGTGGAGAGAGAGAGAGAGAGAGAGAGAGAGAGAGAGAGTAAAATTAAGTGATAAATTTTCTGAAATACAAATAAAAAAAAAGCATTTTGCATTCACACGCTTCCGTAAATATACTGCGAAATGTACGGTAGGGTGGAGTGGAGAGAGAGAGAGAGAGAGAGAGAGAGAGAGAGAGAGAGAGAGAGAGAGAGAGAGAAACGAGCGCCAGGCGTAAATTATGTTTTTATTTCATTAAGTTAACAGGACCCAACGCTGCTTGACAGGAGGCGAGAAATAACCGACTGCAAGCATGCTATCCGGAGGGGTGATGGCGGGGTTCGTAGACGAGAGTTATTTCAATGAAGTAATTTGAAATAAATTGTCGAGGAGACAGAAGACTTCTCTAGAATAGCTTTTCACCGGAAATGAGGCGCAATTGCATCGACAGTGCATCGGCATCTGGGCTGCTTTCGGTTGCATTCGATTGCCTGAGAACGGAAGCGCTCTCCTCCCTGCAAGCACAGCCCGAAAGTACGGAGAGAGAGAGAGAGAGAGAGAGAGAGAGACCTCGACCGAGGAAGAAAGAATGCATGTTCTTTGCTGGGGATGTCTGAGAGAGAGAGAGAGAGAGAGAGAGAGAGAGAGAGAGAGAGAGAGAGAGAGCACGACCGAGGAAGAAAGAATGCATGTTCTTTGCTGGGGATGTCTGAGAGAGAGAGAGAGAGAGAGAGAGAGATAGAGAGAAGGGAGGGGGGAGAGAGAGAGAGAGGTTAAAATGAAAAGATAAATCTTGCTGAAATACAATAAAACAAAAAGCATATTGCATTCACACTTTGCCGTAAACCTACTCTGAAATGTATGGAGAGAGAGAGAGAGAGAGAGAGAGAGCACGACCGAGGAAGAAAGAATGCATGTTCTTTGCTGGGGATGTATGAGAGAGAGAGAGAGAGAGAGAGAGAGAGAGAGAGAGAGAGAGAGAGGGAGAGAGAGAGAGAGAGTAAAATGAAAAGATAAATCTTGCTGAAATACAATAAAACAAAAAGCATATTGCATTCACACGTTGCCGTAAACCTACTCTGAAATGTATGGAGAGAGAGAGAGAGAGAGAGAGAGAGAGGAAGAGAGAGAGAGAGAGAGAGAGAGAGGAAGAGAGAGAGAGAGAGAGAGAGAGAATGCAAGTTCTCTGCTGGGATGTCTTCGATTAAGTCTCCAGTGCTAAGTAAACCAGTCCATGTTTTGATGAATCTAGTGAATGAACTTTTTTGATAGAACTCCACCAACAATAACAGGAAGTTGATGATGAATCAGCTATGACTACAGGACCCAACCCCCTTCAGAAAAAAGGGGGTGGGGGGCTGGATTAATGAAAGTGCTCTATATACTACTACCTTTGCTAAGTATCAAGCGAAGATGCATTGCATTGCTACCCTAATAATATTCTTCTTGCATTTTAATGCAGTTTTATCTATTTATTAATTTATTCCTTTAGCTTTTTCTTTTTTAATAAGTGAGATCCCTTCTTTCTGTATTTCCCTTTACTTCCTCTTACTCCTTCCTAATGAACAGCCACATTCTTGGGAAACTTGAATTTCAAGTCAGTGGCCCCTTTGGTGGCTTGTTCCATGTAAATAGGGTTCATCTTCTGAATAATGATAATGATAATAATTAAAAAATACTCATAGTAGCATGAGTCTTGAAATGGAGAAACAAATCCACAGTTATGTGTAGGTGCATATATTTAAAGACAAGTCTGTACAGAAAGCTATCTGTCCAGTTTTATCTTTGAATATATATACATATACATACCTGTGGATTTGTGGCTCCATTATTATTATTATTATTATTATTATTATTATTATTATTATTACTGGAGGAACAAACCCACAGTTATGTATATGTACATATTTTTAAAGACAAATGTCTACAGAAAGCTTTCGGGAATCTGTTCGATTCCCATTTTCAATCTGATTGACAAGGAGAATCATCAGTTTCCCGACAGCTTTCTGTACAGATTTGTCTTTAAATATCTGTACATATACATAACTGTGGATTTGTTTCTCCAGTAATAATAATAATAACATAATAATAATAATAATAATAATAATAATAATAACAGCATGAGTCCCACTAGAGACATCAACTTAAAGGTCCCACCATAGGCCACCACTTGAAGGCACACGAGAACTTTCGAACGTCCCGAACGACAGCCTCAGGAGAAACTAGCGCTGCAGAGTCCGCAAGGTACGCGATCCCCCTTCGGGTTCCTCCTCGTTTGTAACCGCCGTACCCTTGTGAATGGGGCTGCTGCTTCTGCTAGCAGCAGCTAGTACAAGGTAAGAAGAGTCCAGCAAACTCGCCCTGGCATTCACCCAAACAAACGAGAAACCACTCCCTCCCTGGTACACGAGAAATCTCATTGAGAAGGTTTATCTCCAATACTCGCCTTCTCCATCCCCCCAACCTCCTCCCCAAAACCCTCTACCCTTACCCAGAACCCTCCCCGAGGCGAGAAAGGGTTCATGAATTAGATTAGAAAATAATAATAATAATAATAATAATAATAATAATAATAATAATAGTAAATGATTTTCAGAAAAGTTATTTTCAAAGACATTATAATATTCGCTTATTTGCCCAAATATATGAATAATGTTAACAAAAATAAGGTTTACCCTAATTTTTACGAATTTGTTTCTCTCTCTCTCTCTCTCTCTCTCTCTCTCTCTCTCTCTCTCTCTAAGAGGAGAACAGAACAGTTCGATCAGTAAACATCAAATTTAAAAATCATAAATAAAATGTCTGTGGAGGACGGATCCTTCGATGGGAACATGAAAATTCACTGCGGGGTTATGTAACGAGGAACAAGAGTTCCGAGCTAAAAAAAAAAATAAATTGAAAGTGATAATATTTAGCTCTTTTGCTTCATATTCATTTTGTAAACACTTAATGCAGAAATTTTTTTATTCAACTTTTACTGCAATAAAATAAAATGAAAAACATGGTTTCACAAAAACCTGCATTTAGTTGTGCTGTTGTGGAAAAAAATACAGTAACAACTACAGTAGTAATAACAACAGTAATGACTGACAATGACTCATGACGAAAACGAAACCAAGTGAGGAGGAATTGCAGAGAAGAGAAATACTAAACTTCTCTCTTAACTGGCAACTCATATATATATATATATATATATATATATATATATATATATATATATATATATATATATATATATATATATATATATATATATATATAATATATGTATATAAATATTATATATATATATATATATAAGAAGACCATAGAAACGCAAAAATGTGGAAAATAAAGGCTATATTTCAGAGACCAAACTGTATCTCTCCTCAGGTAATTCTATGGGCTCCCTTATATTTGATGAATTCTATTTTAACAGAAAATATACTAACTATATATATATATATATATATATATATATATATATATATATATATATATATATATATATATGTATATATATGTATGTATATATAGTTATGCATTGAATTTTATATATATATATCATGCACATACCACGAGTTAAAAGATGATGCACAGAAAGAAGAGTCGACACCAAAGCCTTTGCATGCAGCACAACATTTCAAGCATCGCATTTTGCAGAGCTGATTCCAAGAACGTGATTTGACTTTATCGATACATTCCTTTGTTGATAGAGTGTGATTCGTCACAGTTTGGTATGAGTCACTTGTTTCTGAATGTCCTTAAATGAGAGAGAGAGAGAGAGAGAGAGAGAGAGAGAGAGAGAGAGAGAGAGAGAGAGAGAGAGAGAGAGCCAGCCATTCTAGGAAATCGGCTAATCATATCGACCACAATTCGCTCAGTGGCTGCATTTTGTTTACTTTTGTTGGATCACGTGACTGACCAGGAGACAATTTTCCGCGGGGAAGAGGGGGCGGGTGGTGGGGGGGGGCGTTATTTAGGTGTCAACAAGCGCCGTGCACGAAAAAGAAACGATAAACAGGATGACTGGATAGAGCAAGGATAAAGTGACTGGTAGGGTCCAGTGCAAGCGGCCATGAGTCAAATTTAGGTCCCAGAGGCATTTTGGGGGTTGGGGGGGGCGGTTTCGGGTTGCCAATGAGTGATTGACAGAGCCTGATTGATGAAGGGATTTACCTGGCGTCTCATAAACCCATTAGTACTATGAGTGATGTAATCAACAACAAAACTGATATTGATACTGTATTTCGGCCAATGGTATATTCAGAGGTTCAGTCGAAGATGCAATGCCTTACTGCCCTAATACAATTCTCCTTATGTTTTAATAATTTACTTACATTTTTACTGATTTATTTATCTTTTTTTATTTTTTTTTTTTACTAATAACTGATGTATTTTTTCTGTATTTCCCTTTACTTTCTGTTACTTCTTTCGAATGAACACCGTGATATTCTTTGGAAGCTTGAATTTCAAGTCAATGGCCCCTGTGGTGTGGTTGTTCCATATGAATAGGGTTCACCATCTGAAAAACAATAGTGATAATATTCAAATACAGAGTTCAGATACAATACATGCAGTACAGAAACAATCTTTCATTCTTCCTGGAGCTTTTCGAGCTACAAAAGAGCAATTCTCACTTTATCAGTTTGCTTGTTTGTATTTTATAAGTTTTTCTTGTTGTATTTCTTCCGTAATGCCTGTCGAATCTGGGAATTGCATCAGACACTAGCATTTATGCCCTGACGACCGACTCTCCGTAGGTGGGTAGTGCCGTCAGTGCACCTCACGAGGTGCACTGTAGGCATTACTTAAGTCCTTCGCACCTTCCCTTCGGCCTCTAGCTGCAATCCCTTTCATTCCTTTTACTGTACCTCCATATTCTTTCTTCCATCTTACTTTCCACTCTCTTCTAACAATTGATTCATAGTGCTACTGCGAGGTTTTCCCCTCTTGTTGCACCTTTCAAACCTTTCTACTCTCAATTTCCCTTTCAGCTCTGAATGACATCTTAGGTCCCAGCGCTTGATCTTTGGCCTAAATTCAATATTCTATTCCATTCAAAGGGGTATTTGGCCATAGAAACTTTTATTCTCATATCAAAGCAACCTACTTAGAAACGAAAGAAAGTCACTCACAAACTTTGATCCTGTCGTCGACAGTGTCAGATGCATTCTTTGTGGAAAAAAAGTCGCAAACTTTGTTGCTGTCGTCGACAAAGTGTCAGACACATTTCTTTGTGGAAAAAAGTCACAAACTTTGATGCTGTCGTCGACAAAGTGTCAGATACATTTCATTGTGGAAAAAAGTCACAAACCTTGATGCTGTCGTCGACAAAGTTTCAGACACATTTCTTTGTGGACAAAAAGTCACAGACTTTGATGCTGTCGTCGACAAAGTGTCAGACACATTTCTTTGTGGACAAAAAGTCACAAACTTTGATATTGTTGTCGACAAACTGCCAGATGCATTTCTTTGTGGGGAAAAAAATTACAAACTTTGGTGCTGTCGTCGACAAACTGCCAGATACATTTATTTGTGGAAAAAAAGTCACAAACTTGGATTCTGTCGTCGACAAAGTATCAGATACATTTGTCTGTGGACAAAAAGTCACAGACTCTGATACTGTCGTCGACAAAGTGTCAGATACATTTCTTTGTGGAAAAACGGTCACTAACAGTGTCAGATACATTTCTTTGTGGGAATGACAAAGGCGTCCAAGTGTTGAACACTGTTAATGAGACTCTAAACACCCAAGATTAGATTATTCCTCGCAGACTTGAAGGAGAACCAAACATTCCTTTGTCTCGAGCGGTTTTCCTTCTTTCTCCTCCGTCTTTGACAAAGGGAAGGATGCTCCCGTACGCGGGAATTCAGAGATAGACAGAGCGGGCAGTCGGACAGTAGAAACATTGTGGAGAAAAGCTGTAAAAGTATAAAAGCACTCGAGACAGATAACCGAATCTCGCTTTAGAGGACGATGTCCGCTGGTCGGACAGAACATGCCCTGTCCACAGCTCAGATCATCTCCGCCTCCTTTCTTCTTCTCCTTCTTCTCCTTCTCCTTCTTCTCCTTCTTCTTCTCCTTCTTCTTCCTCTTCTTCAGTGAACTGAACTGACGTCAGTGACTTCAGCGTCAACACCGTTATCTAAATTGAGGAAGGAATGTGACGTCATTTGGGTGTAAATAAAGAGTAATAAATGAATGAATTATGTAAATGGACGAGGAAATTCTAGAGCCAATGAATGAATGAATGAGTGAATGGATGAGAGTTGTAGTGCCGTTGTGTCCTTTCTTTGTCCCGTAACTACACAAACACACGCATGCGCACACATATATATACATTTGTTGTGAGTGTGTTTGTACATTCATACATAAACACACGCGCACACATATGTAGATATTTGTGTGTGCTGGTATGGAGCACGTGTTTGGATGGGTGTAGGCGATTGTCAAGATAAACAAACATGGCTCTAATCATGAAATAAGCAATTAGAAGACATTTCAAAACAAACAAAAGAGTATGCCCTTTGTCCACTAACGATGAACAAGCAGACAGACAGAAAACAGTGTAAATGGAATGTTAAGCTCTCGGGGCGGCGAGAGGAGGAGAAGAATCTGATAAGTGGTTCAAGTAAAACAATTGTCAAATAACAGTCCCACCAAATGAAGATTCCTTCTGTCATTCAGTCTTGCTGAGGCGTCAGATTTTGCCACAGTTGAATCAGTTGTCATCGTGATACTGAAACGAAGGGTGACCATCACAGGAATACAACCTAAAGAACATTTTGACGCTGCTGAAGCACTTTAGATGACACGACATGCATGCGGTGCGCTGTAGGCATTACTTAAGGTTTTCTGGAGCGTCCTTTAGGGCCCCTAGCTGCAACTCCTTTCATTTCTTTTACTGTAGCTCTGCTCATCTTCTCTTTCTTCCATCTTACTTTCCACCTTCTCCTAACAATCGATTCTTGGTGCAGCTGCAAGTTTTTCCGCCTGTTTTACGCCTTTCAGAACGGAAACCTGTCAGTTTCCGTTTCAGCGTTGAATGACCCCGTAGGTCCCAGCGCGTGGCCTTTGACCTAAATTATGTATTCTCCAGAAATCGCGACATTTGTATTTATACTCCAACTGACTTGAAGGAAGACGTGAAACTATGAATCGGAAGAATGATTGCTCTCGTTACGTTTTAGTTTTCTGTAAAAGAAAACTGTTCTGCCGGCTTTGTGTGTCCGCCTTTCTGTCCGCCCGCAGATCTTAAAAACTACTGAGAAGGCTAGAGGGCTGCAAATTGGTATGTTGATCATCCACCCTCCAGTCATCAAACATACCAAATTGCAGACCTCTAACCCCAATGGTTTTTATTTTTATTTAAGGTTAAAGTTAGCCATTATCGCGCTTCTGGCAACGATATAAGATATGCCACCACCGGGCCGTGCTTAAAGTTTCATGGGCCGCGGCTCATATAGCATTATACCCAGACCATCGAAAGACAGACCCATTTCCGGTGGCCTTGATCCAGCCTTGATCATACGCTGTACAGAAAACTCGATTGCGCCGAAGAAACTTCGGCGTATATTTTACTTGTTGATACTGTTCACGAGTAAAACATTTGGCAGGGAAAAATATGACAAAGGTGCAGTGGAAATCATCTTGATGTGTACTTTCGTTAACTGGACAGGAGACCAAACGGTTTTTCAATTTTGTTTACTTATTTATTTATTGTAACACCTTTCCCATTTTATTTATTTTTTATCTATTTATTTTAAATCTTTTTCAGTTCTGTTTATTTATATATTTTAACGCTTTTTCAGTTTTGTTTATTAATTTCTTTCTTTATTTAGCTTTTATTTATTTTTTTTTTGTGCAAGTTTGAGTTTCTGTGTTTTCGTTTTTACATCATGGTTTTTTGAACAACAACAACAATAATAATAATAATACTAATAATAATAATAATAATAATAAAACGTCTCATTCCCACTGAGTGTTAAATAAGAAAAAAATATCGCACCGAACGCTCCCTCAAAACAAACGAAAAGCAGCCAGCAGCGGTCTGCCCTCCCGATATTAATCGTTATTAACAATGACAGAGGGAGAGATAGATGCCTTCAGCTGTCAATCACTCCCTCTTCAATGCCACACCTAAACTCGATCCCAGTGGCACGAACCTCTCTCTCTCTCTCTCTCTCTCTCTCTCTCTATTGGCTCATAAAGCAACGTAACCTGCCGTTGTTGCACCTGTTGGTATGTCTTTCACCGGAACAAGCCCTTTACTCTCGACTCCGCTCAGTCATGCGACGTGGAAGCCCTGTCGTGAATTAATACACTTGTGCGGAGGCGCAGATGTGCTTCCTCGACTGCGCGTTCATTCACAGAAATGACTGCGGAAACAACACGGGGAATGTGCAACCTTAATCTGCCCCGTAGGGGAGGGGGTATAGTGCCATCCATCCGTGCGCCTCACGCGGTGCACTGTAGGCATTACTTATGTATGGTTCTTTGCGGCGTCCCTTCCTTAGGCCCCTAGCTGCAGCCCCTTCATTTCTCTTGCTGTGCCTCTTCATATTCTCTTTATTATATCTTTCTTTCCACCCTCTCCTATCACCTGTTTCGCAGTGCAACTGCGAGGTTTTCCTCTTGTTGCATCTTTCAACCCTTTCTACTCTCAATTTTCCTTTCGGCGCTGAATGACATAGGTCCTAGCGCTTGGCATCAGCCTAAATCTCATATTCCAATTCCAACCACAATCTCGCGTTGATAAACAAATAATGTGGAGCATCAACCTTGTACAAATACACACGCAATGTGGAGCTTCAGTCGCACAAGCTGTGCTAAGTCCCAGCCGTGTACTATGACACAAACTCTATAGCACAAACACAAAAGCAACGTGGAGCTTCGACGGTGCACCAGACAGCCCCAACCGGAATTAATTCACGACGTGATGTATTTACCATTTTTTAATCTGTGTCTTACCCTGCATCTCTGCGATAAATCTGACATTTTGTACCTGGTTGCTCACTCACCTTGTCATGGGCAGGTTATTATTATAAGTTTGCGATGAGGTTCAGTAATAATAATAATAATGATAATAATAATAATAATAATAATAATAATAAGAAGAAGCGCTGCGTTCATCTGTATGCCCAGTTTTTCTTGTGTGTAACAGTGATGGCACAATGGTATTGAAGTTCAGGCTGAGAGTTGCCTTTGTGTCCAGTCTCTCTGACCACTGGCCCCTGAGAAGTATAAGGAGTTGTAGAAGGGTCCCAGGGTTGATGGACTGATATATCATTAACAATAATGTAATAATAATGATAATAATAATAATAATAATCTCATGATAGCATGAGTCACTAAAATATGAAGAAATCCACAATGGTGTAAGTGTAATATATATATATATATATATATATATATATATATATATATATATATATATATATATATATATATATAAGTGTGTGTATATATGTATATACATACACACACACACATATATATATATATATATATATATATATATATATATATATATATATATATATATATATATATATATATATTTACACTGAGACCGTTGTGGATTTCTTCAATAAATAATAATAATAATAACAGTAACATGAGGAATGAAAATTGCAGGTAAAGAAGTTGGACAGCTAAGTGGGAAATGATGAACGACAATAATTGTAACGGAAACGAACAACAAACTACCGTGATCATTCATGCACGCCGCGAAAAGGCGACAGGAAATTGATCGGCGAGCATTTCGCTGGCGTGACAAGCGGGTGTTAAAAGGCCCTTACGAAGGTAATAGTTTTAATATGCGCGAGTTTCTCTTCCTATCGCCTGCTTCCTCTCCTCCTCCTCCTACGCCAGAGGACTTCCGGCAATGGAAGTAACTGCCTACGGTGCAGACGGAGTCACGCTTCCAGTCTGACGATGGCCTACCCTCAGGAGGGTAGCGCCGTCAGTGCAAGTCACGTGGTGCACCGCGGGCATTACTTAAAGGTTCTTTGCAGCGTCCCTTCGGCCCCTACCTGCAACCCCTTTCATTCCTTTTTCTGTACCTCCTTTCATATTCTCTTTCTGTCACCTGACTTTCCACCCTCTCTAACAATCGTTTTGCAGTGCAACTGCGAGGTTTTCCTCCTGTTACACCTTTCAGACCTTCTCACTGTCAATTTCCCTTTCGGCGCTGAGTGACCTAATAGGTCCCAACGCTTGGCCATTGGCCTGAATTCTGTAATCTATAATCCAGACCATGGACTAGACTCAGTGTTTCTTAACCTGGGGTGCTAGCACCTCCGGGGGGTGTTGAAATCAATTTTAGGGGGTGCTGGAAATGCAGTACAAATGGAAAATGAAAGCAGCTTCAAAATCAAATAATAATAATAATAATAATAATATTAATAATAATAATAATAATAATAATAATATTATTATTATTATTATTATTATTATTATTATTATTATTATTATTATTATTGTAGCAAATATAATCGTAGTGACTAGATGTAAGGGGATGCTGGACTGCGAAGCCTTGCTACAGGGGGTGCTAGGGTAAAAAAGGTTAAGAAACACTGGAACTCTGGAGATCTGTCGTTGTGACATTCATTCTGTACCATACCTTAACCTTGAGTAAAGGTTAAGATCGTACATAGAAAATGAAGCAGATTTATTCTGTTTATCATTATTTTTGCCAGTTTTAACTCACCAGTCACTGTGAAGCAAGCTTTAAAATGGCCAGCACAAATTATTTAGTCTTCATGATTGTGAAAGGCTTTATTACATGAACCTTTTCTGGGGTCGTTTAACATGTGGACACTAAACTGTGCCACTAGCTGCAACCCTTTCGTTCCTTTTACTGTACCTCCTTTCATATTCTCTTTCTTCCATCTTAATTTCCACTCTCTCCTAACAATTGATTCGTAGTGCAACTGCGAGGTTTTCCTCCTGTTACACCTTTCAAACCTTTTACTGTCAATTTCCGTTTCAGCGCTGAATGACCTCATAGGTCCCAGTGCTTGGCCTTTGGCCTAAATTCTATATTCAATTCAATTAAATTTTCACACATCATAAACTGGCTTAATACAAGTCAGCGACTTACTGTTAGTCCTGACCAGTGTTTCATGTGATTATCCAGCATTTGCCGATGATTCGTCACCCCTAACCCCCACTTGCTGTTCTTGATTTACTTTCAACTTGTTTGTGACACGTTTTACTGTAGTGCATTCGGTGGCATCTTGCGTGTGTATGACACCGGCAGAAAGGTGCCAGAAATCGTGTTCTTGTTAAGAGCACTCGCTTCTATGACACCATCTCATCAGAAGCGCGTCTTTCAGCCAGTGTCTTGCGACCACAAGATGCCCTAGAACGAATGAGCGGGACATCGCCTTAACAGGAACATTTTTCCCGGTATGTTTATGCATCTTATCACCAAAGTTCGGACCAATTGGCAAGTATTGGTGGCAAATTAAATTCTTAAATGTTCGTTAAATTGTGGTTTGACCTCAGAAGCGCCCGTTTTTTCAAATTTTAACCTAAAAAAGATCCCAATTTTCTCATCAGGCAAATATTCGAAGCACTCCCTCCCCCTCCCATTTTGGTAAACAGAGGGGAAACACGTCGATACTGAACTTCATAATGTCATAAGTATTTTCTGCTCAGTTTTCTAGATTAGTGGCAAGAGACGTTAATAGATTGCCAAAAAAAAAAAACCCTGCTCATGTGACACCCTCCCGAGTTACCGGGTCCCTAAAAGATCTAAAAGTATGCATGGAATCACGGGAGTCTGACTGGCAGGGTGGGGAAGAGAGAGAGAGAGAGATAGAGGAGGGGGGGGGGGTTAAAGGGAAGGAGGGGTTGGCTTTCAGACGAACATTTACCCGCCACCACCCCACCAAATCGGGGACTTCTATTGACGAATTCCTCTCCAAGAGTTTTCTTATTAACATGACGTTCAAGATGAAGCTTTTTAACAAGTCATACCTTTTGACTCAGATGTGACAGTTAGTGTCCAGCAAATGGTAGGTCTTAACTTCCCCCAACCCCCTTCGTTAAGACACCTTTGGAGTTTAACTTCCCTCACCCCCTGTGATATAAACCATTTGGAATTTAAACTTCCTCCAATCCCCTATATTGTAAACCCTTTGGAGTTTAACTTCCCCACCCCCTGCGATATAAACCGTTTGGAGTTTAACTTCCCTCACCCCCTGTGATATAAACCCTTTGGAGTTTAACTTCCCTCACCCCCTGTGATATAAACCCTTTGGAGTTTAACTTCCCTCACCCCCTATATTATAAACCCTTTGGAGTTTAACTTCCCTCACCCCCTATATTATAAACCCTTTGGAGTTTAACTTCCCTCACCTCCCTATATTATAAACCCTTTGGGGCCTAACTTCCCAATCCACTGTATAAACTCTTTGGAGTTTAACTTCCCCCATGCCCCTTATTATAAGCGTTTGTAGTTTAACTTCTCCCCACCCTGCCCTCCTCCAACGTCCCCCACCCCCCTTGGAAAGGTTGCAGTGGACGCCCATCTGCATGGTCCTCCCTCCGTGAACCAGGGGTAGACCCCCAGCCAACCCTCCCCACGCCAAGCTGACTGATTGACCCAGGCTTCAGAATCCCAGAGTCGATCCTGATGCAGGAGATGTTGTATTTCAAGTAGATGAACTGGCTTTGAGTCGGCAGCAGATGATTACCGGAAAAAAAAATGGAGATGCTTTGGAGGAGGAGGAGGAGGAGGAGGAGAAGGAGGAGGAAGATCAAGGTGAGAGAAGGTGAGAAATCTTAGGTGAAGAAGAGAGGGGTATGAAGGCGTATCTGAAATTGAAATTGTTTGGGATAAGATGTCTCTCGTTTATACACAGTATATATACATACATATATATATATATGGATGTATATATATATATATATATGACATCAAGCCCCTGAGTGACTTCAGAATAAAAGGCACGACAATATGCGCTGGGAATTTATCCTTTACGTAACATCTTGCGTAGGAAAACTTAGTTACACACACACACACACACACACACACACACACACACACATATATATATATATATATATATATATATATATATATATATATATATATATATATATATATATATATGTTGCGTCTGACTTCCTCACTCCTGACCTCTCAATGTTTGCTGGCTTGCCTGAGTGTTCAACCCCATTCAAGGGTTACTGCTGTAACAGAAATGAATTAAGCATGCAATGGAAAATCCTCCAATTTACATCAGCGATAACGAGCATGTCAGATAAGGTAGATGATAACTGATAAGGAGTCAGGCTTATTCTGATGGCTAACGATAAAAATGATGAAAAAATTAATTGTCTAGAATTCACCCTTTGACTCACTGAAATATGAGGAATTTTTCAGGTGTCGGAATATCTCCATTATGAAATCCGATTTAGGGTATTGGGAAGGACCCATATGTTCTGAAAGATTACAGCCGTGTTTTCAGTTGTTTTTAATAGAAAATACTTTCTGAATGCTTCAACAGAAAATACCTTCTGAATACTTTATACTTTATCATTGAAGTACAGACATGCGTTTGAACGGATAATATAAATTCTTTGGTATTGAAGTACAGACATTGCGTATAAAGGTATAATATAAATACTTTATCTCTGACGCACAGACATTGCGTATGGAGGCATAATATAAATACTTTATCGTTGAAGTCCAGACATTGCGTATGAACGTATACTATAAATACTTTATTATTGAAGTACAGACATTGCGTATGAAAGTATAATATAAATACTTTATTGTCGCACAGACATTGCGTATGGAGGCATAATATAAATACTTTATCGTTGAAGTCCAGACATTGCGTATGAACGTATACTATAAATACTTTATTATTGAAGTACAGACATTGCGTATGAAAGTATAATATAAATATTTTATTGTCGCACAGACATTGCGTATGAAAGTATAATATAAATACTTTCTCATTGACGCACAGACATGCGTATGAAGGAATAATATACTGTAAATACTTTATCACTGAAGTACAGACATTGCGTATGAACGTTATATAATATAGATACTTTATCATTGAAGTACAGACATGCGTATGAACGTATAATATAAATACTTTATCGCTAAAGTACAGACATGTTTATGAATGTATAATATAAATACTTTGTCATTTACGCACAGACATGCGTATGAACGTGATTATAAAATGATAATCCCAAGTATGTACTTAGATGAATAACGGGATTCATGTTACTATTAAGCTACTACAGAGTTTATATTATTATTATTATTATTATTATTATTATTATTATTATCATTGCTAAGAAATTCACAATCTATTGAAAAAATCTGGGTAATAAAAATCCACAATTACATAGTAATATATTTACTATATAACTGTGGATTTTTATTAAACATTATTATTATTATTATTATTATTATTATTATTATTATTATTATTATTATTATTATTATTATTATTATTATTATTGTCTTTCTAATTATCATCTTGATTCAGAGTAGAGTAGGAGATGAAGAAGGATTATCCACTGGCATACTTGCAGAAGGAGGAGAAAGCACGCGCATACGCACACACACTCACATTAGGATAGATAGTTAGATAGACAGAGGCAAATACTAGATTGTTTCCTAAGGAATGAAATCATCTTGAATTTTGATATTAGTAGGAGGTGATGGTGGAAGAAGAAGAAGAAGAAGAAGAAAGAGGAGGAGAAGAAGAAGAAGAAGAAAGAGGAGGAGGAAGAAGAAGAAGAAGAAGAAGAAGAAGAAGAAGAAGAAAAAGGGAGACACAAGGGGAAGAAGAAGAGAAAGAAGAAGAAGAAGAAGCAGGAGGAGGAGGAGGAGGAGGAGGAGGAGGAGGAGCAAGGGGAAGATGATGAGAATGAGGCATCATCTGGAAGCCTCACCAAATCCAGAATGCCGCGAATCTGCTTCGAACCAAGCAAGCAAGCAAGCAAGCATGCATGCAAGCAAATTCCGAACGGACAGAAAAGCAGCAGCGGCAGCAGAAGCAAGACTTTGCTTCGAACGAGAGAAAATGAGGCCTGGTGGTGGACTATAACTACCATTTTGGCCGAGGCGCGCCGAAGAAGCGAGTTCCTCCGACGATATACATTTCGGTCGGAGGTGCAATGATAGCAGGGTTGGGCAGGTGCTACGCACATGTATATGGTCAAGGTATGCTGCTGGCGAGAGGAGAGGGCGCCCGGGACTCCACCTGCATGGCCAAGCAGGATGGCTGGCTGGCTGTGGCTGTGGCTGTGTGGCTGGCGCAGCGGCCTCTCCTGTGGGGTGGAGGGGGTTGGGTGATGCAGGTCTCAGAGGTCCTCGTTCTGGGTCCATGGATGCCGGAGCTGTAGTAGAGAGGACGGTGATATTGGGAGATGGAGGGGTAGAGAGAGAGAGAGAGAGAGAGAGAGAGAGAGAGGTAGAAGGAGAGGTCAGTCAGGGAGTGATGACCAGGCTCGGCTGTGTGAAGGGGCGGGAGGTATTTTGGTGGGGACGGGGAAGGGATGCGGGGGGCGGGGGGGCGGCAAGTAAGCGCCTTATCAGGAGTAGGTTATGAATGAGAAAGATGTCGGAGGAGAAGGAGGAATGTTCGAATGCACATGCTGTTTTGTGTGTGTGTGTGTGTGTGTGTCTGTGTCTGTGCATGCGTGTATGAGCGCACGCATATATAGTTCTGTAATATATAAAAACATCATGCTCGAGTCATTCATGCATGTCTACGAAGAGTAGATGATGAAGAAAAAACAAGACTAACTGGTAGTTAACAGAGACATGAAATGACGTTGTGTATGTCTGTATGTCTGTCTGTCTGTCTGTATGTATGTAATGGTTGCTCGGGTATCTGATACTGAACCCCAGACCGTAAGGTAAATCTTCAGACAAGCAGTTGGATGGCTGATGTAGTAAACGAGTGGAGATTAGTGACAAAAACTGCTTGATTGATTGGCTGACTGAGGAGGCTTAGCCGGCATCAAACCGTTAAAGACAATGGTTGTGAAGCAAAGGAAAGACAAGGAAAAATAGGGAAATTTTTAAGAAAATAAAGAATTGTAGGTTACCAGTGTGCTCTAGACTGCATTGTAAATCAGTGTCCTAGAGACTGAACAAACAAAATCTACACCTAAAACTGCTCTTCACCCACGTGGGACCTGGCGGAGCAAGTCAGATGGCTGCTAATAATCCATAGGGTAGATCTGTGTGGCTTCTACAAAGCCTCCTCTTCCTTCCATGACTTACAAGGACAGTAGAGGGGTAGTGCCATCAGTGTACCTCACGCGGTGCACTGTAGGCCTTACATAAAGTTCTTTGCAGCGTCCCTTCGGCCCCTAGCTGCAACCCCTTTCATTCCTTTTATTGTACCTTCGTTCATATTCCACCCTTTTCTCACAATTGTTCCACAGTTCAACTACTAGGTTTTCCTCCTGTTACGCCTTTAAAAGCTTCTTTACTCTCACTTTCCCTTTCAGCGCTGAATGACCTCGTAGGTCCCAGCGATTAGCCTTTGGCCTAAATTTTTTATTCAAGTTTATATTCCAATTTTCCGAAAGTTTTCGGCGAAATCACCGAGTTAACATGATTCCAGAAAACCTAGAGCAGAAACC
>NC_089749.1:57583111-57593111 GCF_040412425.1 Macrobrachium rosenbergii | reverse complement strand
AGAGCGACGAGCGTCTTAACCGCTGCTCTACGTCGAGGGGATGACACACTTAAAAACAATCGGTTCCAACAAAGGCCATTTTTCTTCTCGGTCTATCATAGAGGGCTCCTGCTGCTGTCGGCGGCCACTGAGAGAAAGTAGGCGACGGAGGAAGCGGAAATCGCCCTTGGAAGGAGGAGGAAAAAGGGCGGATGCGGCAGGAGGAGGAACAAAGGAATTGGAAGGAATCTTCATGAACAATTAGTACGTTGGATGGATATCACTTCCTTCGTAGGATGGGAATAGGATGTCGTCTCCGCTCCTGCTGTGGGTGGGAACAATGGCGTTTGCCACTGCTACTCCTTCCAGGAGAGAGATAGATAGATAGATAGACAGAGAGAGAGAGAGAGAGATTTATATATTAATATATATATATATGTGTGTGTATACATATATTCAGTTACATATTTAGCAAATTAACTTGAAAATTAGTTATGAGATTGAATTTTCTAATTAACTTCTCAGAGAGAGAGGGAGAGAGAGAGAGAGAGAGAGAGAGAGAGAGAGAGAGAGAGAGAGAGAGAGAGAGAGAGAAAGGAACGGCTTTCGGCATTGTTCATAATTATGTAGATCATGCCATTAATGAAGTTTCTGTCGGAGGAATATGTGTGCAAGGGAAGAGACTGTATACGTAACAAGAAGGAGAAGACGAAGAAGAAGAAGAGGAGGAGCAGGAGGAGGAGGAGGATGAGGAGGAAGGGAAACATAAGGAAGCACAGGAAAGGAAGCAGTTGGAGCTGCAAGGAAGTCCGGGAGACCATCAAAAGAAGAAGAAGAAGAGGAGGCGGAGGAGGAGGAGGAGGAGGAAACTAAGGAAGGGAAACACAAGGAAGCACAGGAAAGGAAGCAGTCGAAGCTGGAAGGAAGTCCAGGGGGCCATCAAAACTGCCCATGGCTTCTCAGGATGTACGTATGAATGAGGAGGAGGAGGAGGAGGGGTGCGGGGTCGGATAGAATCCAGGTAAGTAAAAAAGGAAGGAAGGAAGGAAGAGAGACCACAAAGGATTGGAAAGGATACAGAAAGACCGTGGAGAGAGAGAGAGAGAGAGAGAGAGAGAGAGAGAGAGAGAGAGAGAGAGAGAGAGAGAGAGAGAGCCCTTCCAGTTTTGATGGCATACAGTTTTGACGAAGCAGTAAACAATCACTTCAAGTTTTTTCTCTCTCTGTCTCTCTCTCTCTCTCTCTGTGGCTCACAACAGTTGCTTAACAACTAGGTACCTGCTTGGGTCAACAGAGGCACCCTGGATTTTTATGGAAAAGCCCATCTGTCCCTCCTCGTCCTGTTCGGGAGTCGAAGACGGGTCCCCCGTAAAACTCACTTTCTAATTGTATAGAGAGAGAGAGAGAGAGAGAGAGAGAGAGAGAGAGAGAGAGAGAGAGAGAGAGAGAGAGGACGGTTGCTGGTCCAGGAAGAGGGAAAAAATTAAGGACACAGTTCCTCAGGAAAAAGGATGTGAAATATGGGAAAGTGGACGAAACTGCTGTGGCAACAGGAAGCAGCCTTTCAGGGTAACAGTCGTACTTCATTGACAGGATGGGATGTCAAAAGGAAAAGGATGAGTGAGAGAGAGAGAGAGAGAGAGAGAGAGAGGAAAAGGTATTAAGTAGATTAGTATAATTATTATCATCCGTGAACTTGTTCCGCCAAATAGCAAGGTAAAGTCCCGTCCTTTAGAGCCTTCCGGACTGTTCCGAATTTAGGACCAAAGTATCTGCATTCTGTAAAATTATATGAAGGCCAGGGCGAAAAAAAATCTGGTCCTGGGTTGGACGACGGCAACTCAAAACGTGGAATCTGTTCGCCGTTAATTGGAAACCCGTGGCATGGTCTTATATTGTCAATTTAACCACAATCTCCGCCCGAACTTCAGAACGACAAATGGGTCTGATGAACTTAAGTAATACTGTCATTTGATCATTTAATTATGTACTCTGTTGGCTCCTGGGTCTCATTGAGACCCATTGCCTTACGAAGCAGGCCAGCCGAGGTTTGTCATAACATTCCGTCGTTTTATTAACCTGAAATATGCAGTAGCTTTATTTAATTATTTTAAGAGGATATTACTGTTAACACTACCTAACCTTAGTTTTATGTAAAAATGAAGTGATACCTTTAGTACGACATAAAAAAAAAACTGATAGTTCTTCTGATATTAAGTAGCTTATTAACGAACTTCCTCTATACTTAAGTAAATGCTAAGTTCTTTGATCGTTAAGTGCTGTAGACACCACAATATATATGTACAGTATGTATATATATATATATATATATATATATATATATATATATATATATATATATATATATATATATATATATATATATATATATACACCTCCTTCTGTGTCACTTGATAGGATGTGATGATAAAGATAGCTGAGGCCACAAGAAATATTTAAAATTACAATGTTCCAAGCACCTTTTGGGTTATTTCAGCAGCTGAAAATTGTTGAAATGATTGGAAAGCGTTTGATGAATCCGCCCTTTATTTTTCTTGTACTCAGCTCTATGTATATATGTATATATATATATATATATATATATATATATATATATATATATATATATATATATATATATATATATATACATATACACACACACACACGCAGTATATATGTGTGTGTGTGCGCGCGCGCCCCTTAATATCCGTCCATATAAATAGGTGTAAATACTACATTGTGTACGAGCATTTATTTTACGTGTGAATGTACGGAGCATGTGGGATGATGTATAAACAGAATAGTAACACATGACAAAATTTATTTTAAGAAAGTGGGGAAGAGAAAACACATAAGAAGGAGAATGGTTGCTAGAATTCCCGGAGACCAAGAAAGCAGAAAAGAAAGGAATAACAAGAAGAAAACAGAGAAAAAGGAACTTTTAAAAAGGAAGTGCTAAAAATATTGAAGTGAAAACCCACCATTAGGGGACAAAGGATTTCTCATAAGAGAGATTTGCGAAGAAGCACTAAGGGATATGGGAATGGGGGTTGGTGGGTTCGGACCGGGGAGGGGATGGGGAGGTTGGGGGAGGAAGGGAGAAGCAAGAACAATTGTCCTATGAATAAATGACCTCTCCCATCATCCCCCTTCCCTGCTTTAATGGCGTTCGCCTTCCTTCCACCAATTATTTCATTATGATTACGAGAAGAAGACGACGAAAATGGAGACGAAAGAGAGAAAGAAGACTGAGAGGAGAAGAAGAAGAAGAAGAAGAAGAAGAAGAAAATGAAATAACGAAGAATTCGAGATAAGGACGAGAACTGAAGGTGACGAAGTGGAAGACGTGTGAAAGAGTGAAAGACAGTGAGGAATAAAGAAATGAAAAAGGAAATGAAATAAGAGGAAATTGAAGTAATAATAATAATAATAATAATAATAATAATAATAATAATAATAATAATAATTATTATTATTATATTTGAAAGCTAGAATATTAGCGACTTCAGCTGAGTGAAGGTAGCTAATACGGAATATTAATACTGCCCAAAATATCACTGCTTTTACTGCTGTCTTATCTGGTGCTGCTTTGGTTTCACGACTGCTAACTGCGCTTATATCCTGCAACTGCTGTTGACTGAAATCTTGGTAATAAACAACAACAATGCCATTTATAGCTTCGCTGTAGTGACGTGGCTGTTACAATAATATCCGCCTACTGCAAGAACTACTACAGTTTTGGGAACTTAATATTCACCCACTACAAGAACTGCTACAGTCTTGGGAACTTAATATTCACCCACTACAAGAACTACTACAGTTTTGGGAACTTAATATTCTCCTACTACAAGAAGTACTGCAGTTTTGTGAACTTAATATTCACCCACTGAAATAACTGCTACAGTCTTGGGAACTTAATATTCATCCACTACAAGAACTACTATAGTTTTGGGAACCTAATAGTCACCCACTAAAAGAAATACTACAGTTTTGTGAACTGAATATTCGCCTACTACAAGAACTACTACAGTTTTGGGAGCTTAATATTCTCCCACTACAAGAACCTTTACGGTTTTGGGAACTTAATATTCGCCTACGACAAGAACCAATACTGTTTTGGGAACTTAATATTCGCCTACTACAAGAACCACTACTGTTTTGGGAATTTAGTTTTCGCCCACTACAAGAACTACTGCAGTTTTGGGAACTTAATATTCACCCACTACAAGAACTACTACAGTTTTGTGAACTTAATATTCGCCCACTACAAGAACTACTACGGTTTTGTGAACTTAATATTCATCCACTGCAAGAACTACTACAGTTTTGTGAACATAATATTCACCCACTACAAGAACTACTACAGTTTTGTGAACTTAATATTCGCCCACTACAAGAACTGCTACAGTTTTGTGAACTTAATATTCGCCTACTACAAGAACCTCTACGGCTTTGGGAACTTAATATTCGCCCACTACAAGAACTACTACAGTTTTGTGAACTTAATATTCGCCTACTACAAGAACCTCTACGGCTTTGGGAACTTAATATTCGCCTACTATACAAGAACCTCTACGGTTTTGGGAACTTAGTTTTCGCCCACTACAAGAGCTACTACAGTTTCAGGAACCTAATATTCACCCACTACAAGAACCACTACGGTTTCGGGAGCATATATAGCCGCTGCCATCCACCTACACTGCTCATGAAATCACTGGTCTCTCGTCCTACGAATGACTATTACCGGTGTTTTCACAGACGACCCTTTCCGCTTACAGACTTCTGTTCCCAGGCTCTCAGAATTCACGGGGCATGATACTGTCTGTCTCCTTCCCGACCCGAAAAAAAATGGTCTTAGTTTTTCTAAGACCTTAAATACTGCCCGGAAGCGATTAACAACACCGCTAATGACACAACTGAGCACCAAATGACTTCTAATTAGGACGATGTAGCGTGCTTGTGACAAATACGTCGGATCTCTGCTCCAAGATTTTTAATAACGGTCGCAATGGCTTTCGTTGGACGGAGGTGGACGAGTAAAGGCAGCAGATTCCTTCTTCTTCTTCTTCTTCTTCTTCTTCTTCTTCTTCTTCTTCTTCTTCGTCGTCGTCGTCGTCTTCTTCATCTTCTTCTCATTCTTCTTCTTCTTCTTCTTCTTCTTCTTCATGACACCTCAGTGCTGGCTTCTCATGCCACATTGCCATCCATTATCGTTTTTAAGTTCAGTGTCACAAGTTTCGGCGTTCGTCAGGGGAGCTTACGGGCCGAGGGCGTCTGGCGTTGCGTGATGGTCACCCACCCAAGTAATAAGCAGACCCAACGATGTTAAACTTCTCAGGTCGAAAGACCAGGTTTCATGGCATTAATAAGTTTTTAATCTTTGATTTTTCGCAGGATGTCCAACCGCTCTAACTTTTCGTTGAATTTACAATCTCCCCAAAATATAAATTATAGAAATGGTCCTAATATTTGTGAAATAAATGCATACCTTTTCCTACTCTTGCTGTGTATTATTCCGGACGATATCAAACCAGTGCCACTCACAACAGACCTTAAGGCCTGGTGCAAGTTTCATCGAGGTTTCGTTTTATTCAAATGCTTTGAATAAAAAGCGCTTTTTTTTCTCTGGAGGACAAAAAATTACGAAGAAAACGAATTCAAATTCAAACGGAAATTTTTGGTCATGCATTATGCATCAAATCTGAAGTCCCCGCAGGGGCTAGTGTCGTCAGTGCACTTCATGCGGTACACCGTAGGCATTACTACTTAAGGTTCTTTGCAGCGTCCCTTCGGCCGCTAGCTGCAACCCCTTTCATTCCTTTGACTGTACCTCCGTTCATATTCTTTTTTTTATATCTTTCTTTCCACCCTCTCCTCATAGTGCAACTGCGAGGTTTTCCTCCTGTTACGCCTTTAATGCCGTTCTACTCTCAGTTTCCCAGTGTGAGCTGCTTCTCGGTTGGTTATATATATATATATATATATATATATATATATATATATATATATATATATATATATATATATATATATATATATATATATATATATATATATATATAATTATATATATATATATATATATATATAATTATATATATATATATATATATATATATATATATATATATATATATATATATATATATATATATATATATATATATATATATATATATATCTTACATCATGCCCCTTGGGTGAGCTTCAGGAGTTATTTAGGGATGAGGGTGCCAGCCTCATCCTCTTCTTCCACCTTGGGCGCGACCCACCTCATTCGACAAACTACCTGGTGCATAAATCACTGCTTAGATCAGATACCTGCTTCTCCCTCCTTAAGGCACCTTCTTAAAATAGTTCATGGATTAACAGTATTCCATCATATGGTATAAAATGATCAAAACCAAGTGGAAAGCTCAGTTAATAACGCCTCTGTAAATACATTATTGCGTTTGTCGTGTATTATTATTATTATTATTATTATTATTATTATTATTATTATTATTATTATTATTATTATTATTATTATTATTTAAAAAAATACCCATAGTAAGCATGTCTTAAAATGGAGAACAAAATCCACAGTTATGTATATATACATATATATATTTAAAGAAAAACTGTACAGATTCTCGAAAGCCATCTGTACAGTTTTGTCTTTAAATATACGTACAGATACATAACTGTGGATTTGTTTCTCAATTATTATTATTATTATTATTATTATTATTATTATTATTATTATTATTATTTATTATTATTATTACATTGCTTCCATCATATCTGCATTCAGTTCTCGTCAATGGCCCTGATCCGATGGTCCCTCATCTAACAAGCATTTTTCAATATCATCGCCATTGAGGATATTACCATCACTGGACGCGCACGCGCACGCGCAACGGCAACATCGCTGAGGGCGTAGGATATGCGGGACACGAAGGCCGTCGTAGGACTTCGCCGTCGGCGACTCAGGACCAGGGGAAGAGTTCTTCCTATCGCAGGCAGATGTCGAGTTCAGAAAGCGACGCGCGCAATTTCCTTCTCGTATGAGCGAGCCAGATGATCATTTAACAAACGTAATGGCAGGATATGCCAATAAAGAGGGGAGGTAGGCAAATATCCCGAGAGAGAGAGAGAGAGAGAGAGAGAGAGAGAGAGAGAGAGAGAGAGAGAGAGAGAGAGAGAGAGTTAACTTTGCCTGCAAGGAACTGATTCATGTTTGACAGTGCCATATTGAAAGAGAAATGCAAGGGGAGATTTAGAACAAATTTGCTACGTTGTTTTCTTAAATTTTTCATTTGTTTAAGATCAGTAAGGGGAGGAGGTGGGGAAATAACGTGTGTGTGTGAGAGAGAGAGAGAGAGAGGATACTTGCTATATTCTACATGTATACTGTACCATATTAAATGGGAAATTCATGTATATATTTTAGAATTATTCCTATATTAATTCTGAGCTGTTTGATATAAGACGAGAATATTGTTTGCATTTTCTATTGAATGAGTTTGGCAGAAAAGTTACTGTAATTTAAGGCTAATGGACCCATTCCGTCCAAAATGACCTTATGACGAGCGAGGGCATAGACGGCAGGTCCTAACTCCAGAGGTGTTATTCTCTGTCCCAAAATTTGGACCAAAGTGCCTACATTCTGTATGATTATTTGAGAGGCTGGCACCAAGCTGAATAACGGAATGGAATGGAATATAGAATTTAGGCCAGGCGCTTGGACCTATGAGGTCATTCAGCGCTGCAAGGGAAATGAGAATAGGAAAATTTGAAAGGTGTAACAGGAGGAAAACCTCGCAGTTGCACTATGAAGTAGTTGCTAGGAGAGGGTGGAAAGGAAGATGGAAGAGAGAGAATATGAACGGAGGTGCAGTAAAAGGAATGAAAGGGATTGCAGCCAGGGGCCGAAGGGACTCTGCAAATAACCTTGAGCAAAGCCTACAGTGCACTGAGGGGGTGCACTGACGGCACTATTCCATCCTACGGGGCCAAGCTGGATAACAGTGAGGATAAACGTGAGGATGGTTAAATAGACAGACGCTTTGATTAGTCTTACACACAAAAATAATAATATATTTATACATATTTTGTTTTAATATAAAAACAAAATACCACCCAAGTGTAGACCCTTAAGGAGACTTTGATGAAAAAAAAAGGTCCATTTGAGAGTTTACTGACACAAAAGGAATCGAGTACAGCGAACTTTAATAACTTTTCTTCGGACACATTTTCTTCTCAATTTTCCCAAATGCTTCCGTTCATTTTCCTATGGAAAGCTCGCCCCGTTATGCCTGCTAAATGACTAGATAGAATGGGAGTGGCTAGCTATGATCATCTCTGTCTGACAGTACCATTTGTCGTACTATAGCTGGTGCTGGTGCTTCTCTCTCTCTCTCTCTCTCTCTCTCTCTCTCTCTCTCTCTCTCTCTCTCTCTCTCTATATATATATATATATATATATATATATATATATATATATATATATATATATATATATATATATATATGTATATATATATGTATATATATATATGTACATACATACATATATACACATATGAATATATATACATTTATACATTTACACACATATAGATATGTATATATATATATATATATATATATATATATATATATATATATATATATAATTTGTTTCTTTACATCAGTGAGAAATCTTAAGGGTGGGCAGGACTTACTCCATCCTCAGTTTGTATCATATAAAATATCTTTAAATAATGCCATAAATAAATCAGTGGGCATTTTTTTTGTGTTTCAACTATTTTGAATATATTTACAACACATATGATACCTATTAGTGGATACATTAAAGACCATCTAGGGATATGTTCATGTGTCTAATGCATCAGAAAGTAACAAATATTCGAATAACACTTAAATGCAATTTAATCCCAAGAAGCACAATGCAACACATTTATCTTGTAGTGCTTATCTATTTATCTAATTATTAGTAATAATTTTTTTTTTCTTTTGTAATAAGCGAGATCTCCCCTTTCTCTCTTTCCCTTTACCTCCTCTTACCTCTCTTTAACGGACACCTCGTAGGTCCCAGCGCCTGGCCTTTGGCCTAAATTCTATATTCAGTTCAACTGAATTCAGTCCAAAAGTAGTCATAATGTCTGGCGTTTCTTGCAGTCTTATATGAGAGTTTCTGACACGCCAACTGTTTCGAGATAGATTTGTCCATTGTCATTTAGTGCTAATATTTCCGTAAGCCGTGTTTGGTCTGAAATTCTGTTGTTATCGTTCATTTCAAAATATTTCGTTTGGTTTGTCAGTAAAGTAGCTAAACTTGCGGAAATTCTTGCAACAGAGGTTTGTGCTTGGTCCTGTGTTTAATTCATTCTCCTAATTAATGCATTTTACGCCAGTTTTCCCAGAACTAAATATTATACAACGAAATAAAAGTAGTTGGTTAAGTTCATAATACAATGCGCCACAGCAAACATACCACGTTTTTAGCATAATGTATTCCAATCAGTCCATCAATATCCAGAATGTATATATATATATATATATATATATATATATATATATATATATATATATATATATATATATATATATATATATATATATATATATATATATATATATATATATATATATTTAAAATGACTTTTTAGACCTAAATGACAGATCGAGAGAGAGAGAGAGAGAGAGAGAGCAATGAATGAGATATTCGGTGCGACCGGAAGTGCATGTGGGTGGCTCATCAGCTTCACCGGATGTCGAGCGGAAGTGCGAGGGAGTGATGTGGCTGCCTCCCTCCCTCCCTCCCCTGGAAGGATGGGAGGGGGGATGGAGAGGGGAGGATAGGATGGAAGGAGGGATAAAGTAATCGCTGGGTGTGAGCCTATGGCAAGGAGGTCCTGTATGGGCCTATAGGTTTCGGGGGTGGGTGTGAGGTTGGGGGTGGAGAGAGAGAGAGAGAGAGAGAGAGAGAGAGACAGGGTGTGGGCTGGCACTGAGAGGGAAGGAGGGAACAGGC
>NC_089749.1:57570611-57580611 GCF_040412425.1 Macrobrachium rosenbergii | reverse complement strand
ACTTGCTGGTTTAGATGAAGCCGGCCTTATGCCAGCATGAGAGGTAAGGTGTTGAAAGGGAATAAGGTGCGTGATGTGGACATCTGGACTCGGTCTTACCACCTGGCACGATGGTTGGTTACAGCAGTTAAGATTTAAACCTATCTAGATCTGTCAATACCCCGTGGGGGAATAGTGCCGTAAGTGCACATTATGCGGCGCACTGTAGGCATTATTTAAGCTTCTTTGCAGCGTCCCTTATGCCCTTAGTTGCAACCCCTTTCATTCGTTTTACTGTACCTCCGTTTATATTTTGTTTCCTCCATCTTACATTCCACCCTCTCCTAACAATTGTTTCAACATTATTTTCAGCACCGAATAACCTCATAGGTCCCAGCAACTGGCCTCTGGCCTAAATTTTTCCATTCCAATTCCAACCTGCGAATCTGAAAAATACGTTCTTTGATTTTTTTTTCCTTATTCTTTAGCCTCGAGAAACGAGACTCTTGAATTCCCAAGAGCAGCAACAGAACAGGAGCAGGAACACAAAAGAACAATGAATGTGAGAACCGACGTGACTCCAACTCATGTGGAATTGCATAGCCAAAGTTAATGCTGGGTTGTGTCAGGAGCCAAATACGCCAATTTTGTTGTTAGAAAGGAGGGGATGCAGGGTGGAGGAGGAGGAGGAGAAAGAGAAGGAGTAGGAGGAGGAGGAGGAATGGGAAAGGAGGAGGAGGAGGAGGAGGAATGGGAAAGAAGGAGGAGGAAGAAGAGTGGGAGGAGGAGGAGGAGGAATGAGGAAGAAGGAGGAGGAGGAGGAGGAATGGAGAAGAAGGAGGAGGAGGAGGAATGGGAAAGGAACAGGAGGAGGAGGAATGGGAAAGGAAGAGGAGGAGGAGGGATGGGGAATAGGAGGAGGAGGAGGAGGAAGAATGGGGAAGAAGGAAGAGAAGGAGGAGGAGGAGGAGGAGGAAGAATGGGGAAGAAGGAAGAGGAAAAGGAGGAGGAGGAGTAGGAGGAATGGGGGAGAAGGAGGAGGAGGAAGAGAAGGAGGAGTGAAGGAAGGAATGAGGAAGGAGGAGGAGACGGTAGAGAACCTTAAGAAGAAGAAGAAGAAGAAGAACGAGAGGGAGGAAGAACTGGAGAAACTTAAAGAAGAGAAACAGCAGTGGGAGAAGGAAGAGAAACAGCAGTTGGAGAAGGAGGAAGAGAAAGAGAGGACCTAAAAAGAAGAAGGGAGAAGGAATTGAAGAAGGAAAAGGAGAGAAGGAAGAAGAAAGAGGAACCTAGGAAGAAGAAAAAAAGAGAAGAATTAGACTGAGAGAGAGCTCAGTGAAGGAGAAGAGGAGGAGGTGGGAAAGAAGGAGAGAAAGAGTAGAAGAAATTAGACTGAGGAGGAGGAGGAGGAAAAGGAGGGTAAAAAGGGAAGAGGGAAAGGAAGATGGGAGGGCTCGTTAGAAGTCAGACAGAAAAACGAGAATGCCATCACAAAGAGAGAGAGAGAGAGAGAGAGAGAGAGAGAGAGTGTGTGTGTGCATGCAGTATTGATACACTACATGACAGAGAAACAAAGGAAAGAGAGATTTAAATGTTCAAGAATCAAAAAGTACTGACTGCTTGCTTGCCTCACACTGTCAGGCTTTGGAATTCTGTTCCTTGTCTCTTTTTCCTAACGATAATAACCTTCCTTCCCTGAAGAGGCTGAAGTTTTTACTCTTCAGGTCTGGGATAGAAAAGGCAATCCGGTTGCCCCTCCCACTGGCCGCTCCTTGAGAAGAAAAACAAAGTGGCTTTTATTAATCTCTGGTGGACGAAGTACGCTGGGTTTCTTGTTGTAGATTACAGGGGCCTTATGCCAGCACGGGATCTTACGGGCTGTAAGAAGCCTGGTGTGGACCTTGGAACTCAAATCCAACCAACCGAGTCGAAAAGAGATTTGGTGGTTGGTGCAGTAGATTAAACAAGTCTCATGTCAGTGCAGGGTATACATGGTGGTAAGGCTTTAAAACAGTGGTTCTTAACCAGGGGTGCTCGTACCCCCAGAGGGTGCGAAGCCGGTTCCTAAGGGGTGCGAGGATGCCTATGCATAATTGAAGCAAAATATATTTTAATAATAATAATAATAATAATAATAATAATAATAATAATAATAATAAGATTTTAAAAATGTGGCTTTGTTATTAATACAGATCATATCAACTTTGTATTTTAGCTTTTTTTATATTTCAGCAATTCGGGGGGTGCGAGGACTGACTGCTGATTTGGAAAGGGTGCATACATTGAAAAAGGTTCAGAACTGCTGCTTTAAAAGGAATAAGAGGCCTCTCTCGCCACTGTCTTCCATATCTGTATGTAGAATGGAGGTACCTTAGTCCGAACAGCGAGACGGTACCTGACGTCCCCGGGGTCAGGACTTTCCGCCTAGACTATTTATTTCATGATTAAAAACTGAAGGGAAGTCTATGAGGTCCTCCTCAAACCACTGGTAGAAATATGAATAAAGGGGTTGGTTAAAATTACCCAGACTTTATGCAAGCACAGCCTCTTACCCAAAGTTTGGCAAGGTGTTAAAAGAAGTGAGGTTTACTGTGACCTCTGGACTCACCACCCATCAGTATATATCCATTAGGTAATATTAATACGTTTTATGCTTTAGCACAAAGGCCAGCAGCAGAATGGATGACCAGGTGCCCTTACCTTGTGGTTAAAGCTTCATGGGCCGCGGCTCATACAGCATTATACCGAGACCACCAAAAGATAGATCTATTTTCGGCGGCCTTGATTATGCGCTGTAGCGGCTGTTCAGAAAACTCGATTGCGCATTTTTTCCTTTTTTCATTTGTATTTTACTATTTT
This sequence comes from Macrobrachium rosenbergii, assembly GCF_040412425.1. Lineage (NCBI taxonomy): Eukaryota > Metazoa > Arthropoda > Malacostraca > Decapoda > Palaemonidae > Macrobrachium > Macrobrachium rosenbergii. The sequence continues at coordinate 57,577,773 of NC_089749.1, read as the reverse complement.
ACCCCATATCCCCTGTTGCATTTTCTCGGTAATAACAATTTCAAATGTCTCTCGTATCCTCTTTTTTATTCTCCTCATTCATTCTCCCTGATTTCCCCTTTTATTTATTTATTCTTTTTTTCTCTCTTTTTTAACAGTCTTTTATTTGTTCTTCTTTGCATCCGTAACTTTGAAATGTTCACAGCTGCATACCTCCACCCTCCTCCTCCTCCTCTCTCTCTCTCTCTCTCTCTCTCTCTCTCCTCCTCCTCTCTCCTCTCTCTCTCTCTCTCTCTCTCTCTCTCTCTCTCTCTCTCTTAGACAGAGCTTGTAAGGGTGTCACGCGAGACATCCTCAGGGAGTTATTCCGATCAGATGTCACACACTAATGTTTTTCGTCGGCCGTAGGACAGACAGATAGACGCGTTTTGATGGCATACGTTGAACGCGATAATGAACACTCACGTCGGCGACCAATAACAGTCACATAGCAGTGGTACATCAACCATTGCTTGGGTCAGCTTTTAAGAAACGTGCCCATATCATTCTGTTCTCGTCCGGTTCGGCGGCGGGGGCCGGGGGAGGAGAGAGAGAGAGAGAGAGAGAGAGAGAGAGAGAGAGAGAGAGAGAGAGAGAGAGATGTGAAGAAGAAGAAGAAGAGAGCGAGAGAAGAAAAAGATAGAGTAAGAGAGAGAAGAAGAGGAAGAAGAAGAGAGAGAGAGTAAGAGAGAGAAGAAGAAGAGAGAGAGAGAGAGAAGAAAAAGAGAGCGAGTAAGAGAGAGAAGAAGAAGAGGAAGAAGAAGAAGAGAGAGAGAGAAGAAGAAGAAGAAGAAGAAGAAGAGAGAGAGAGAGAGAGAGAGAGAGACATGAAGAAGAAGAAGAGAGAGAGAGAGAGAACAAGAAGAGGAAGAAGAAGAGAGAGAGAGAAGAAAAAGAAGAAGAAGAGAGAGAGAGAGAGAAGAAAAAGAGGAAGAGAGAGAGAGAGAGAGAGAGACAAACGAGCAGATATAAAACTGATTGACTGATACACACGCACTGGCGGTACGCAGTACAACAAGCAGCAAGACTTAAAAAAAAAAAATAATTCAGAAGAGAAAGAGAGGCATAAGTAGCGACCGATTCATTGGGTACCTCTTATGTCACATTCAGACACCGACCAGAGAGAACTGCACCGACATAGAAAGACAGATAGACGCAAAGCGAGAGGTTTTTTTTTTTGAGGGGGGGGACACAAAATGTGCGCCAGAGGTATGCGTGAGTGTGACTTCGTTGTGAGTAATCAAAACGCAGTTACGTAGGTCTGTGCGCGCGCGCGCATTTGCGTTCTTGTGTTCTCTCAGAGCAATTGGTGTTTTAAAATCATGGAGGAATGCAAACGAGTTAATATACGAATATATTGTGCTTTGACGGACTCGAGAGAGACAGAGAGAGAGAGAGAAGAGAGGCTTAGGAGGAAATATGAATGTAATATGAATAAGGAACACTAATCACTATGAGAGAGAGAGAGAGAAAATGTGCTTTCGTCTTGCTTATTAAAAGAGGCTAAGGGAAAATATCATTTAGTATGAAGAATGAAAACTAATCACTATGTGAGAGAGAGAGAGAGAGAGAGAGAGAGAGAGAGAAAGAGGAAGGCCTCCCTTCGGGTCGGTTGGAATTCCTCCCAAATTACCTGAAGAGAGCGAAGTATCTGACCGGATGTGACGTCACGAAAAGGAAGCAGACGATAAAAGTTGCCAATCAGCAGAGCGATGGAGGAACTTGAGTTGCAAGGAGACCGTCTCTCTCTCTCTCTCTCTCTCTCTCTCTCTCTCTCTCGTGCTGTGTGCTTTCTATGCATATAAAAGAATGCCCATGCGATTCTTGACTTTCAAAACGATATCTCTCTCTCTCTCTCTCTCTCTCTCTCTCTCTCTCTCTCTCATAATGATTAATGTTCCCTAATTTTCCCCATAGCCTCTCTTGACAAGCAAGACAAAGCACAAATTCTCTCTCTCTCTCTCTTTCTCTCTATTAGAATTATATTTTTCCCTTAGCTTCTCTTGACAAGGACAAATTCTCTCTCTCTCTCTCTCTCTCTCTATTACAATGATATTTTCATTTAGCCTCTTTTAATAAGCAAGACTAAAGCACAAATTCTCTCTCTCTCTCTCTCTCTCTCTCTCTCTCTAAGAAACATCTCTCTTCCTATAAGAAACATACTTTCCCTTTAGCCTTTCCTGATAAGCAATACTTTGAAAGCACAAATTCTCTCTCTCCTCTCTCTCTCTCTCTCTCTCTCTCTCTCTCTCTCTCTCTCTCTCTCTGAGTGCTTAGTGCTTCCCATTCATTTGAGATTATCGCCTTCCCCTCCCTCTCTCTCCCCACCCCAACCCTTCCGATCCCCAACCCCCCACCCCACAACCCCAGCAGCATTCTTCAGTCACACGTGCATATATGCCGCTGCATTAAATATTCTTATCGCGTAGTTGAGACTCTGAGGATCAATTCAGTGAGGTGTGGCTTCTGAGAGATAGATGCGAATCGTGATCTGACAGCCTGGGAGAGAGAGAGAGAGAGAGAGAGAGAGAGAGAGAGAGAGAGAGAGAGAGAGAGACAGCCTATTCATTCATTGCTCTGCTTGTGACTGCGTCTCTCTCTCTCTCTCTCTCTCTATACGTATGTTCATCGTATTCATCTCTGTCTCTTTTTATCTTTTTTATGTACGTATTCATCTCTCTCTCTCTCTCTCTCTCTCTCTCTATACTTATTCAACTTTCCCTCTGCTTATTCCTCTCTCTCTCTCTCAACTTATTCAGTTCTCCTCTCTCTCTCTCTCTCTCTCTCTCTCTCTCTCTCTCTCTCTCTCTCTCTCCACGTGTACATCTCTCATGGTGCCGTTTTCTGCGTTGTCACTGCACAGCAAAAAATGAAAATGGATTCAGTTGACTTTTTTTTAAATCTCATTTTGTTGTTCTTATATGTCTAATTATTAAGCTGCTCTCTCTCTCTCTCTCTCTCTCTCTCTCTCTCTCTCTCTCTCTCTCTCTCTCTCTCTCAGTGATTAGTGTTCCTTCTTCGTATAAAAATCATATATTCCCCTTAGCGGCTTAGCCTCTCTTGATAAGCAAGACGAAAGCGCATATTCTCTTCTCTCTCTCTCTCTCTCTCTCTCTCTCTCTCTCTCTCTCTCTCTCTGGTCCGTCAAGGCGTTCCACTTTTTCCCAAACGTTGCATCATCATGCAGTTGCAAGCATCCACGCCTTTTATTCATTTACTTTTTTTTTCTCATTCCTCTGGCCTTTTCCTGTTCCTCGTTCCTCTTTTAATTTTCATCCTGTTGGGTGTCTTATCCTTCTCTCTCTCTCTCTCTCTCTCTCTCTCTCTCTCTCTCTCTCTCTCTCTCTCTCTCTCTTCTTGCTACTCTTTTCTCTCTCTTCGTGCCATCCACTTACTTCGACGTGATCCGAGCGAAGAGAGAGAATAAAAAGGAGAAAGATAATATGAAGAAGGAAAAGTGAGAAGTGTCATGGGGGAAGTAGGAAAAGGGAAGCAAGGGAGAAAACAGAAAGTTTGGAGGCGTAGATGGGTGAGGGAAAAAAAGAAGAAGAAGAAGAAGAAGAAGAAGCTGGGGGAGGAGGAAATGTAAATGGAGAAGAGAAGGAAAGGAGGAAGAACAAGGAGCGAAAGAAAGGGAGAGAGAGAGAGAGAGAGAGAGAGAGAGAGAGAGAGAGAGAGAGAGAGAGAACGTTGCTAAAGAGACGAATCAGGGGAGAATGAAATAAAACGAAGACTGTGCGAGAGAAGTGAAGTGAAAATAAGAATCGAAAGTAGGAGAAAAGGGAAAGTGAAAGAAAGAGGCGTGAACAAGTAAGTAACGGAAGGAGAATAAGGAGGAAAAGAAGGATGAAGCAGACTTAAGATACGAAGCGGCAATTGGCTGCTTCCAGTTTCTGATCATTCTGAAAAGCTCTTCTGACGCCCACGCCACCAAATAGGAAGAAAAAAAAACCTGGATTCCTTTACGCCCACGCCCGTAGCACGCACTGGGACTCGGTCCTGTGGGGAAGGGGAGAGAGAGAGAGAGATAGAGGGGGGCGGGGGTGGGGCGCTCAATCATTTTTCATAGAAGGCGATTGTCCAGGATAATTGAGGTTTGGCGCAGAATAAAAGAGAAAGAGAAGAGTTATTTTCATGGTGCAATTTTATCCTGGAAATCTAAGTTTAGAAAGAGAGAGAGAGAATGTCTTTCCATATAAAGTCTTGTCCTTGAAATCTAAGGTTTGGGGATGTTAAAGAGAGAGAGAGAGAGAGAGAGAATCTTCATAAAAGACTCAGCTTAGAATATTGAGTTGAGAGAGAGACAGAATCTTTCTATTAAAAGTCTTGTCCTTGAAATCTAAGGTTTGGGGATGTTAAAGAGAGAGAGAAAGAGAGAGAGGGAATCTATTTTCATAAAAGACTCAGCCTAGAATATTGAGCTGAGAGAGAGAGAGAGAGAGGGAATCTATTTTCATAAAAGACTCAGCCTAGAATATTGAGCTGAGAGAGAGAGAGAGAGAGAGAGAGAGAGAGAAAGAGAGAGAGATAATCCCGGAACACGTAGCGTAATTTCCGGGTGATTTTATCCGTAGGCATCCCCGGCCCCTGACGAAACAGGGCTTACAAATATATAAGAACGATTTCCTACTCGTCCCCGTGAGATTACAAATGAAGGAATGTCGAAAGAAGAGGGGAAATAAAAGCAGGAAGAGATATAAAATGGGATAATTACTGTTCCCTTATGCTTTCGACATTCTAATGGTTTTAGTTTTCTGTAAAAGAAAACTGTTGTGCCGGCTTTGTCTGTCCGTCCGCACTTTTTTCTGGCCGCACTTTTTATTTCCGCCCTCATATCTTAAACACTACTGAGGCTAGAGGGCTGCAAATTGGTATAGTGATCATCCACCCTCCAGTCATCAAACATACCAAATTGCAGCCCTCTAGCCTCAGTAGTATTTTATTTATTTTAGGTTAAAGTTAGCCATAATCGTGCGTCTGGCAACTATATAGGATAGGCCACCAGCGGGCCGTGGTTAAAGTTTCATGGGCAGCGGCTCATACAGCATTATACCTAGACCACTGAAAGATAGATCTATTTTCGATGGCCTTCATTATACGCTGTAGCGGCTGTACAGAAAGCTCGATTGCGCCGAAGAAACTTCGGCGCATTTGTTACTTGTTCTATTTTGAATAATGATCATAATTTAATAAGAAGACATCAATTCAATGTTTCTCAGATATGATAAGTCTCCAGAATAGCTGTTCTTTGCCCCATGCCTTAGCCCTGACATTTTAGCTTGAAATCGATGCGGCATTCTTTATTCAACTTCTACTCGCTAAATCGGCGCCCAGGCTTTACAATTCACCTCGTATTTTAATGATTTACTCACATTTTTTCTATTTGTTTATTAATTTGTTCATTTAGCCTATTTAGTTTTTATTTTTTAATAATTGATCTCTTCTTACTGTATTTCCCATTACCTTCTGTTACTCCTTTCTAATGAACACCATATTCTTTGGGAGTTTGGATTTCAAGTCAGTGGCCCCTTTGGTGGGCTTGTTCCGTATGTTTAAGGTCATCAGCTGAATAATAATAATAATAATAATAATAATAATAATAATAATAATAATAATAATAGTCATAGTAATAATAATAATAATCCTAACGCTTTGCTGCTCGCCCCAGACCCGTTCAACTGCTTATTTTACTACTAATGAACGCCCCTAAAATTCACGGGATGTGACGATTGTCGTAACTTACTGGTTTCTTTATTTAAGTACAGTAAAGAATAACAAGGGTATAGATGGAACTGTGGGTATGCATCGTGTTTTGTAGGACCCCGTTGTCATCCACCGCTGCTCGCTCACAACAGCTCCCAAGGGCTGTTGCAGGTGCTTAAACATTTTAGGGGTTTTGGGATGAAGCAGCGAGCACCACACCGACCAAAATGCCGTCTAGGTAACGTGATTACTTGAGGATCTTTGCAAAGTTACAACCCCTTTCACTGTACCTCCGTTCATATTCTCTTTCTTCCATCTTCCTCTCCACCCTCTCCTGACAATTGATTCATAGTGCGACTGTGAGGTTTTCCTCCTGTTACTCCTGTCAAACCTTTTTACTTTCAATTTTCCTTCCAGCTCTGAATAACCTCATAGGTCCCAGCGTTTAGCCTTTGGCATGTATCCAACATTCTATTTATCTACATAACGTGGTCACTACTGACTTTATGCCTTAATGGAGTTCCTTCCTTGGCTTTTGCTGACTTTGCTTGGTTGGAAGTGCAAGCAAGGGAGTGCTTGCAATTCTGCAACTGGCATCAGTGTCGCTGATGTGTCAGCATGAACGAAGTCTCCCGATTTGCAAACTCTTGCATTTTTTCTCTCTCTCTCTCTCTCTCTCTCTCTCTCTCTCTCTCTCTCTCTCTCTCTCTCTCTCTCTCAGCCCAGCAGCTAGGAGGAAGGACGGGAGAGATCGGATGTTGCTTGCTTGCTGCAGCAAAAGCCATGACAATAGCTTTTGTTGATAAAGCACAAGCAAAACCGATGCGGTGATGAAAGCAGAAAGAGCAGCAGTTAAAGCAGGAACAGCAGAATAACCAGAAAAGGAACCGAAAGGGAGTTTTGAGAGGAAAAAGGCGTCAGTACGTGAAATAACAAGTGCATTATCAAAGGTCGTACCAAGAGATTAAGCAGAGTTAGCTGTAAGCAGAAGGTGACAGTAGTCTGGGAAAGCAGACATTGTCAGTTGCGAAAGTTAGCTTATTATTATTATTATTATTATTATTATTATTATTATTATTATTATTATTATTATTATTACCATGATGATGATAATCGTAAGAACCCCATTATAATGCTTGCAGTAGCAAGCGGTTTCAAATAGCCTAAAGGCTACTGAGAAATTTAAAAAATCTTAGCTGGTTGATATTAGTAACTATTACCAGCGTAATTATGACGTGATACGCTGAAGAAGATGAAGCCAGAGAGAGAGAGAGAGAGAGTATTAACGTATTAACGTCATATCGTAGCATCGTTGTTTGCTTGTTTACATAGACAGGAGGTAAGTTTCAGGAACTAGACTTAAGAGAGAGAGAGAGAAAGAGAGAGAGCTCATTATTTTTGGTCTTCCCTTGTTCACTTACCAGCGCCACGTCGTTATTCA
>NC_089749.1:57553111-57565611 GCF_040412425.1 Macrobrachium rosenbergii | reverse complement strand
CTTATATATAAAAAAATAAAATGAATGAATACCTGATGAATAACAGACGGCAGTTGAACGCTGAATGCAGCTGTAATACAACCTAATCACCAAATGAATGAATGAATGAAGCGAGAAACATTCAATGAATAACCTTTGATAAAATCCTTTCTCGAGCTCTGAAAAATATTTAGGGATAATTTTATGGATCAAGTCAGGTGTTTGTGATTGCAAAAATGAAATATTAATTACCATTGACATACATTGTTCTCATTTGAAATGAGTTCTCGTCGAGTTGGAAAGCCTCGTATTTCCCCTCATATAATCTGCAAAATTATTCATACAATTCATATAATCATACGTTTACACCTTTCAAATCAAACCTTTCTGCTATCAATTTCCGTTTCAGCACTGAATGACCTCATAGGTGCCAGCGCTTGGCCTTGGATCAAAATTCTATATTCCATCCCTTTCCACTATTTCTTTACATCGCTTTCGGCGTGTTGTTTCCAACCAGGTTTCTCTTGATATCCTTCTTTAACTTCCCCTCCGTGGTAGACAACTCAGAACAACATACAGATAATGGCTAGCAAGACATCATTCCTTGTGTCACCGTCGTAACTAAAAGTCATGATAATCATCATTCGATGTTTTTACACCACTGACGTAGGTTACCATAAAGGAACTAATCATCATTATCACTATCGTTATCACTGTCACACAGAACTCTCTCTCTCTCCCAGGACCGCCAGAATGCTTGCCTACCTGTCCGCTTGTCTGCAATGTACCTGTATGTCTGTCTGTGTGTCTGTCGAAAGCAGCCACCACCGCCATCCATACGATCAAGAGGCTGATTAGTTGGTGGTGGCCCAATGCCAGCACGGGCTCTTGCCCTGAGGCGTGCCCCTAAGTATGGTCACCTGTAAAAAAAAAAAAAAGGATGTTGGGAGTCGGGTGTGGACCCTCGGATTCTAACTAACCAAGAGAAATGATCGTCCTTCTCAGGAAGTCGTTAGGGACAGGATGCTCTCGTAGGATTACCTGGAGGGAATTTTAATTGAGGGACCCTGGAAAAACCGCGTTGGGGCTCTCCTACGGCTCTGGCAAGACAGGGATGGGAATCTGTTTGAACCTTCGCTGTTGTATAGCCAAGAAAACTTTTAGAATAGTCAAGAAAACTTGTAGATAGCCAAGATGGTTTATAGAATAAGCAAGAAAAATTGTAAAATATCCTAGAAAACTTATAGAATAGCCAAGAAAACTTATAGATAGCCAAGAAAACTTACAGGTAGCCAAGCAAACTTATAGATAGCCAAGAAAACATATAGATAGCCAAGCAAACTTATAGATAGCCAAGAAAACTTATAGAATAGCCAAGAAAATTTATAGATAGCCAAGAAAACTTGTAGAATAGCGAAGCAAACTTGTAGATAGCCAAGAAAACCTATTGAGTAGCCAAGAAAACTTATAGAATAGCCAAGAAAGTTTATAGAATAGCCAAGAAAACTTGTAGAATAGCCAAGCAAACTTGTAGCTAGCCAAAAAAAAACTCATAGAATAGCCTAGCACACTTACAGAATACCCAGACGGCCAGTATACCCACGGAAGCTGACAGGATAAAACGAGCTTCTTTAAAATGGCCACGTCTAAGGAATGACCTTAAGAACTTATCCCCACCTCCTTCTCCCCTAAAAAAACTACTATAGAATAGCCAGGCCGCAAAAACGGTCCCGAAAGCATATATTTAAAAGACCGTGATAAAATAGCCTGGTGATGGAGAATAGCTGCAATGAACTACATGAAAGATTCACTCCGATTAGAATAATCACGTCGAAGAATAGTCACGGATACTGCATTAAGAGCAGATTCTATCCCAGACCCTAGGATTAGCACGCAGAAAGCGGACGCAGGTTAAATAGGAAAAAGGGATAAAAATCATCCCCTCTTAACGCCGTGACGTCATAGAATAGTCACGGCGAAAAAGAAAGGAATATAAAGTGCTGAGAAGTAAACATCCAACACTACGGTGAAAAATACTAATATTAGATCAAATAAATGCATTAAAAGAACATTGCAAATCATTATGTCAGCACAGTCTGACACCTCTCTCGTAAATTTTGAATTCATAGGCTGTGGAATGTAAATAGAATTCAAACCGGAATTTGTTCCGGCTGGACATTTTGATAAGCAGATTAAAAATCACCAGTTGGCCCAGTCAACCCATGAGGACTGACAACAAGCTTGGAACCATCATCATGTAAGTAATTCAGAGTCCTTCATTTCAATATTCCGCTGTAATACTGTATTTCAGGTTCCTGGAATTAACTGTATGTGTTAAATATATATATATATATATATATATATATATATATATATATATATATATATATATATATATATATATGTATATATATATATATATATACAAAATGTATGTAAGGAAATATATATAAAGACAAAATCCACGAAGGAAAGAGAAACAGTGGAGCGCTGCGCGGCCTTTCGACTATCGTCTGCTAAGTAAAGGACGACAGTCGAAAGGCCTCGCAGTACTCCATTGTTTCTCATTCCTTCATGGATTTTGTCTTTATTTATATGTTCATAACGTTCCATATTCTCATGATTCAGTTGTACACACACACACACACACACACACACACACATACATATATATATATATATATATATATATATATATATATATATATATATATATATATATACATATACATACATATATATATATATATATATATATATATATATATATATATATATATATATATATATATATATATATATATATATATATATATATATATATATATATATATATATATATATATATATATATATATATATATCCAGCTAGACTTGAACATTATTCTAGTGTACTGTACTAGATTCACACAGTCATTGCTGTTGCTAAGTAATTTCAACTTTCTTTGGGATTCAAACTGCCAACCACTGACAGATTGGGCGTAGAAAAATACCGTTCAGTTAATAACAATACATCTTTATGAAAAATGATGGAAATACATTCTCTTACCACTCATAGTGATGTCATCAGTCAACGTGTGTTGTGGAAGACAAGGGAAAATAGCAACTTGTTACTTGATTTAATATTCTGCCATAAAAACAGTTATGGAAGATGAATATTATAGGCTCGGACATACACAACGGTTCATTGTGTAGTACAGTGCAAAACTACAGCGTACTTACAAAAACGATCAAAATGTACGGAGCAGGAAGTAAAATAATTTTTTAACGTAAAATACTTTTCTATAAATAGCTTCAGAAGTACGAAATCTAGACGGACGAAGCAAAGCAAAGACTTCTATTACTTAGTAGAAGGTGCGATCAAAGAACAGCCGTGGAAACAAAAAATACAATGTAAAAAATGACCTGGACAATCACTCATTTTTCTCTGTCTGTTTCAGTTCTCTTACGCAAGAAGAAATTGAAAATAGAACGATCAAAATGGTTTATCGAGGAGGCTGATGGTAGGTTATATCCGGAAGCTAATAATTATGGCTGACAACTGATAAGAGACGGGACCTTAAGATAGAAGCCGTTAATTAGTAAGCATTCAGAAAGAAAAGTAATAGAGGAAAATGTATTGTTTCACCTGCATATGCAAACATTTATGAACACGTATGAGTAGATATACGAGCGCGTTCCTTTGTTGTCTACAGAGAGAGAGAGAGAGAAAGAGAATATTCTGCAGGCAAGCAAAGTCGTAAAAATGCACATTCAAAGAAGACCTGCTGGAAATAACAGCGTAGTTTAAAGAGAGAAAGAGAGGGAGAGAGAGAAAGAGAGATGAATGAATGCGTAAATTGTGCCACAGGAAGCGAGTAATGATGGAAACAAATGGAGGGAGGAAAACGAGACTAAATTAGGAGTGGCAGAGGAAATTCCTACCTTGCCTCATTTACCCTTCTACCCTCCTCCATTTTTTTTTCTTTCATTCTTTTTACGAGAAAGTAAATTTGCTCTTCCTGTCGGGGAAAGGAGGAGAAATAGATAGATAGATAGATAGATACCGTTTTATTTGTCAGTTCCTCGAAAATCTCGTCAGAAATAACAAACTGTCAAGTAAGTATGGTCCATTTTTTTTTTCTTGGCCAAAACGAGCCCCGTCCAGCTGAAAAGTAGTGCTTGAATGAACTTCAATATCCTCCTTTTGAGGGATACTGACCCGCCTCTTAAGAAGAGGAAAGATATAGGATTCTGGAAATACTGACGAGACTGGAGAATTCCTCAGCCTGGAAGGGTAGTGGTTTGAGAGATTAGTCAAATCAGTTTACTCTCGAGCCAGTGACTTCCTAAGAAGAGCTTTCTTGTGTTATTCCCGTAGCTGAATTCCTGGTAAATGAATGTAGCAGGAACAAGTAAAAAATGCGTCGAAGTTTCTCCGGCGCAATCGAGTTTTCCTTACAGCCACTACAGCGTATAATCAAGGCCACCGAAAATAGATATATCTTTCGGTGGCCTCGGTATAATTCTGTATGAGCCGCGGCCCATGAAACTTTAACCACTGCCCGGTGGTGGCCTATCCTGTAGCGTTGCCCGAAGCACGATTATGGCTAACTTTAACCTGAAATAAAATAAAAACTACTGAGGTTAGAGGGCTGCAGTTTGGTATATTTGATGATTGGAGGGTGGATGATCAACATACCAATTTGCACCCCTCTAGCCTCAGTAGTTTTTAAGATCTGAGGGCAGACAGAAAAAGTGTGGACGGATAGACACAATAGTTTTCTTTTACAGAAAACTGAAAATGAAAAGTTTATTAAAGAAATTAAGGAGAAATTAACGTTGAAACCTAGCTTGAGTTTACAGTGAAGATGAAACCCTTTGTGGAATCAAATCGTCTAGAAATATTTCGTTTCTGAAATAACATTTCAGGTCGTTGTAACCTTTTGTATTTTTGCTTGGAAGAGAGAGAGAGCATGTTGTCAGTTATTCACCGCGAGAGAGAGAGAGAGAGAGGGGGCGGATTCTCCTCCCCCTCCAACTGAGAGGAGGGGTTAGCAGAGGGGAGGTGGGGAGAGAGTGCCTGACGTCACCCTCACCTGGCGCTTGTAGAGCCACAAGTGATACGTTACACACACACACACACACACACACACACACACCTGGGATCAATATAGCTTAAGGAGAGAATCGCCATGCGGTGAATATCCATTCAACGCCACAAATTCTCATGAATCTATCAGTCGGTGGGGAAGGCGTTGTTTTTCTTGGTCACTGATCACCAAAAGTGTTGCATTAATTTCCTAACCTGGTCGGGAAGGAAGTCATTCGTTCATGAGGTTCCTGGAGATTGTAAAGAAGAAGAAGAAGAAGAAGGTCTTTGCATACTTCGTATTTCTTGTCCGGAGGAAAAGGAAGTCACTAGTTCATGATATGCATTTGAATCTGGGATCTGATATAGCATTTTTTTTTGCACTTTATTATTATTATTATTATTATTATTATTATTATTATTATTATTATTATTATTCAGAAGATGAACCCTATACGTACGGAACAAGCCCACCACAGGGGCCATTGACTTGAAATTCAAGCTTCCAAAGAATATGGTGTTCATTAGAAAGGAATAACAGAAGGTGATGGGAAATACAGAAAGAAGGGATCACTTATTAAAAAAGAAAAGAAAATAAACTAACAGATTAATAAATAAATAGATAAAAAGTGAGTAAATTATTAAAATACAAGTAGCGCTTTTGCGGAGAGGTGTGAAGCAAAAGACAGTTGCGTCCGGGAACTGACATGATGATAAACAAAGATCTGTCAAGCAGAACGCCATTTCTTCGCTGACTAAAAAGGCTTAGCATAAAAGAAAGATAAAAAAGAGTAAAATTAAGAAATGCATGAATGTCTTCAGTAAGATGAATTCAAGTCTGATTTACGATTGCTTTCTTGCCCAAAGTAATTATGATTTCAAGGTTTAAAAAGATACATATAGTGAGATAAACGTATCATAGATGCATGAATTTGTACACGAATCAAAGTATAAAATAAATGGAATGGTTATATTTATATATATATATATATATATATATATATATATATATATATATATATATATATATATATATATATATATATATATATATATAAATATATATATATATATATATATATATATATATATATATATATATATATATATTATATATATATATAAATATATATATATATATATATATATATATATATATATATATATATATATATATATGGTGCACGCATGCGTGAGAAGGCCAAACGTAATAATGAATGCAAGGATTTATCAGTTAAATATGAAACGAAAAAAAAAAAGATATAATGTAGAGAAACCCCGATGACTCAGGCATAACATCCAGAATAACATGACCGGAAGTAACAAGGTCAGAAAATACCCCGCCGAGGAGAGGCCCCCCAAATCTGACCTCACGCCATGAAAGCGGCCATTCACAAGGGGGGGAAAAGAGGGGTGGGGGTTTGAGGCGGGTTGGGATGTCATGAATGGGAGTAGGAGGGAGTTGCCAGAGAATCCTCCCTTCCCCTCCCTTTCCCTCCCTCTCCTCCCTTCCCCCTCCTCCTCTACTCTCCCCTCCCCTCCCCATACCCCTCCCCTGACCTCGCCATGGTTTGCCAATCTCATTTGATAAACTGATAAGCGATAGTGTCTCTGGGAGACACCGGAAGTTCATTTAACTCTCTCTCTCTCTCTCTCTCTCTCTCTACGTGGGTGGCGAGGATGGGAGGTGACCTAGGGTTGAAATGGGGGATTTGGGGGAAGGGGGTGGGAGGGAAATTGGCTGCCCTGCGCGAAGGAGGCACCGCCAGGAAACTGGATGGAAGGAGAGAGAGAGAGAGAGAGAGAGAGAAAGAGAGGAGAGTATTTACCTTGACGTTATTGTTGCTCTTCCATTCACATATGTTATTTATCTGCGGTTTTAATCAGAATACATTTGAATGAAGGTAAAATTCGGGAGATAGATAGACGCTGACAATGTACCTGCACAGGTGTGTTAATTTAGTACTTCTTGCCAGTCAAGTTTCTTGATTATATACTGTGTGTGTATATATATATATATATATATATATATATATATATATATATATATATATATATATGTATATATATATATATATGTGTGTGTGTGTGTGTGTGTGTGTGTTAAAGACGCGGAAACGAGTCACTTGTCTTTCCCTTTCTTATGTATTGAATAAATAAAAAAAAATATAATAACTGACGTGTTTGAAAATATCATTGTACAATGTTTTACAAAAATGCGGATTAAATGGTAAACATTCCACATAAGCTTGTCACTAGGGTGTCCAACAGTCTCGTCACAGTAGACTTCATTGCTGAAAGGAAATGACGTAATCATTCGTTACCTGAAATGGGGAATACTAACTGTGTGCCGATACAATAATATTTTTGCTGTTTGCTGTTGGCCCGGCCAATTCCTGTTAGGGTAACGGTACTTACTGTCCGTCGCTTTCTTCATTTCTCCACGAAAGCGTTTCAGACTGAAATTGAAAGGACGCCGACGATATGCCGGTTCCATCTGCTAATGACACGTGGGTTGAGTGTGTGTGTGAGAGAGAGAGAGATAGAGAGGAAGAGGGAAAGAGAGAGAGAGAGAGAGAGATGGATATGCGAAACTTGGCAACCTGGCAACCCCACTTCTGTTTTGTGAATGGAGCGAGCGTTGAGAGGGGCTGGGGCCTTTGGGGGGGGATGGGAGGGGGGGGGAAGTTGGAAGCAGCTCTGCTACCCTCGACCCGGAAAATGTCCCTCGTTTTGCGGGAGTATTTCCGTCCTCTGCGTATTTCAGGCACAGTCGGATAGTAGTACCCTCATCCTACTCGATCCGTGTGCATGAAGCCCACGTGAAGACAAGCCCGTCAAAATACGGGGCGAGAAGCGTCACGGCGAAAGGGAGGAAAGTGTGTGTGGCACGCCTGCAGCCCTGGGTCCCCATTCATGAGTCACATCGACGCATGCGCAGAATCAGTCACGCACCCGTTTGCGAGAGCATACGTACTCTGGGAGTGCCTTTACCTTGTTTTCTCTTCTTTCCTGCTTTCTTCCCCTGTTTTTTGCTTCTGATTTTAAAGGCCGGCGTTAAAAGAATATGGGAATATGCTTTGCTTTTGTTGTTGCGAACGAGTGGGAGAAATGGTGTTAGGGAAAAGTTGAAGAAATTATTTGCTTATATCGCGTCCTGTTTATAGCATGACATCTAAAGCACACCAAGAACAGTCAATGAAACCAATGAATTTATCATTCGAAGAATATTGATAAACGTCACTGGTGAATAAAAATCACTTCCTTTGCTAGCTGACTATCAGGAGGATTTCGTTGTGGCTTATAGCCGCTCCCTTTGGACTCCTAGTGCCTGGTATTGATTGCTAGCCACCTGTCCACTTACTGACCATACTCAGTTTTGCGTAACTTCACTAAATAGAATAACCAGTCTTAGAGCATATACAACAATGTCTAGACCTTGATGTATAGCGTGTTATGCCTGGCATTTCGATGGTCACCCGTCCGTGTATTGACTATCCCCAGCATTCAGTGATGACAAAGGCGTTGTAGATATTGCCTACGGAAAGTCTCTCTTAAATGAATCTATGAATCAATATTGCTGACAACAACGTCAAAGACGAACCGTGAAACAACAAATAATATCAAAATTACAAGGAAAACTTGATTCCAATTTGGATATATATATATAAAAACTCACCATATTTTTAGCGTATCATGTTGTTTCATGTCTTGAAACAACAATCATTCAGAGGAAAAAACTAAACTAACTGTATTTTAAGCGTATATTGTTTCCTGTCTTGGAACAACAATCATTCAGAGGAAAAAACTAAACTTATATTTTAAGCATATATTGTTTTCTGTCTTGAAACAACAGTCATTCAGAGAAAAAAACTAAACTATATTTTAAGCTTATATTGTTTCCTGTCTAGAAACAACAATCATTCAGAGAAAAAACTAAACTATATTTTAAGCAATTATTGTTTCCCGTCTTGAAACAACAATCATTCAGAGAAAAAAAACCTAAACTATATTTTAAGCTAATATTGTTTCCCGTCTTGAAACAACAATCATTCAGAGAAAAAAAACCTAAACTATATTTTAAGCTAATATTGTTTCCTGTCTTGAAACAACAATCATTCAGAGGAAAAAACTAAACTATATTTTAAGCATATATTATTTCATGTCTTGAAACAACAATAATCATTCAGAGAAAAAAAACTAAACTAACTATATTTTAAGCACATATTGCTTCATGTCTTGGAACAACAATCATTCAGAGAAAAAAAAACTAAACTAACTATATTTTAAGGATATATTATTTCATGTCTTGAAACAACAATAATCATTCAGAGAAAAAAAAAACTAAACTAACTATATTTTAAGCACATATTGTTTCATGTCTTGGAACAACAATCATTCAGAGAAAAAAAAACACTAAACTAACTATATTTTAAGCACATATTGTTTCATGTCTTGGAACAACAATCATTCAGAGAAAAAAAAACTAAACTAACTATATTTTAAGGATATATTATTTCATGTCTTAGAAACACAATCATTCAGAGGAAAAAAAACTAAACTAACTGTATTTTAAGCATATATTGTTTCATGTCTTGGAACAACAATCATTCAGAGGAAAAAACTAAACAAGAATCATTCAGAGGAAAAAACTAACCTAACTAACAATCATTAAGAGGAACAAAAGCTAAACAAACTATAATTTAAGCAAATATTGTTTCCTGTCTTGGAACAACAACAATCATTCATTGCGTTTCGAACAGGGTTGTTTAGCCGACATGTCAGCGCCCGCTGAAATACCCACTGAGCTAACAGACCGAACGCATGCATACGTACAGACAGACAGACACGAACTGACGCCCAAAACATCCTTCCGACATCGTTCGCTGCGACAAAAATACACTGGGTCGCAAATGAGCGCCGTAATCCGAAAGATGGATGCCCCTCAGCTGGAGTTATTTTTCACCTGACGGACACGGGACGCCC
This sequence comes from Macrobrachium rosenbergii, assembly GCF_040412425.1. Taxonomy (NCBI): domain Eukaryota; kingdom Metazoa; phylum Arthropoda; class Malacostraca; order Decapoda; family Palaemonidae; genus Macrobrachium; species Macrobrachium rosenbergii. Next base: position 57,555,575 of record NC_089749.1, on the reverse strand, counting down.
ACAATCACACATCCGGTGCGACAGGTGTTCCCTTACGCCCGCACACCTGTGCGCAAATGACTTACATCTGGACACACTTGTTCGTGCAGATTATAGTTGTCTGTGAAATGGAGACGCTGGTTTATTTTTACGCTTTCATTCATTCATCCATTCTGAGCCCCACGTTTACAACTTTTTTATTTTTTTATTTATTTTTTTTTTACATTCGTTCCGTCAGATTGGTGGACCGATTTTTCAATAAGATAATGCAAAGGAAGGAGGAAATGAGTGATTTATTTTAAAAAGTTTTACGATAATTAGTATTATTCATTATTAAGGTAATTATATTTTTATAATCAGGGTGAGTAAATTTTTGTGCACACTTGTTCAATAACATTGGACATTATTATTATTATTATTATTATTATTATTATTATTATTATTATTATTATTATTATTATTATTATTATTATTATTATTATTTAATTGTTGTTTAAGATTAGTTATGATTAAATGGTGCACACAAAAAACATAAACAGTAAAGTTGTCCTTGAAAGTTATAACTGTCATATTTATTCAAATGAGAAAAATCCCATTCACATGCAAAAAAAGTTTTCACGGAATAAGGAGAATGACCCAGTGTGAAACAATGAGAAAACAGAGCGAAGAAAATAGCAAAGAAACTGTGATAAACCAAGGCAGAAAGACTCAAATAAATACAAGCTAAAAGGAAAAACTAAAGCTATAACTGCAACCTATTTTCCCCTTAGGGGGGGTTAGTGCCGTCAGTGCACCTCACATGGTGCATTGTAGGCATTACTTAAGGGTCTTCGCAGCGTTCCTTCGGCCCCAAGCTGCAACCTCATTCATACCTTTTACTGTACCTCCGTTCATATTCTCTTCCATCTGACTTTCCACCCGCTCCTAACATCTGTTGCATAGTACCCCTTTCAGCGCTGAATGACCTCATAGGTCCCAGCGGATGACCTTAGGCTTAAATTCTATATTCTAATCTATTCTGTAACCTGTTTTAAGAAGATCGACTCGAGAATCAGTAAAACTGACAGGCTTCTAATATAAAGAAGATAAGGAAAAAGAAGACAGATTTCGATTGAGGTCCGGTACCAGATGCTCACGCGGTCTGGTCAGAGTCCAGGGGTCCACAACTGGCTTCTTATAACTTCCAGTACTTTACCAAACTTGTGACCTCACTGTAGTGAAGGGGCCGCGCTGGCATAAGCCCACTTGATTCTAAACCTGAAAGAGACCAAATGTTCTCTAGTTAATTCAAGATTACACTAATATATATATATATATATATATATATATATATATATATATATATATATATATATATATATATATATATATTATATATATATATTCATATATATATTTATATACATAGTATATATATATATAAATATATATTTATATATTCATACATATACATAGTATATATATATATATATATATATATATATATATATATATATATATATATATATATATATATATATATCAGGAGGCAAGTGTATACAATCATTCCACTTCATGCTTACATGAGCTAACAATTAAACACAAGACAAAATACATTATGTTTGCGTATGTAAATACTTAGGTGTGATGATAAGAATGCTTTTCAGATTAAGTAATTGTGTGTGTGTGTGTGTGTGTGTGTGTGTGTATACGTGTATACTAGAAAATTACTAAATGAAGAATAGCATACTTTTCATCATACTTGAGTATGCCTTTGCATACGCAAACATACTGTATTGTGTGTTGTTTAATGTTTTATTATTATTATTATTATTATTATTATTATTATTATTATTATTATTATTATTATTATTATTTCTCGCAATGCTTTGATAAATAAAACTGATTATTATTATTATTATTATTATTATTATTATTATTATTATTATTATTATTATTAAGGGAGTAGACCCTCTTTTAAAAAGGTCTTATTGAAAAGGATGGCTATATTATACGAATTTATCTCATGCTGTATAAGAAAAATTCGCATAAGACAGCCATCCTTTTTAATAAGACCTATTATTATTATCATTATCATATCGGTAGAAGACCTCTTTTAAACGGGTATTGTTAAATGAAATTGCTACATCAGCTGCATTTAATTAGAAAAAATAGAAAAGAATCTATACAAATTAAATGCAGCTGATGCAGCAATTTCATTTTCTATTATTTAATTATTATTATTATTATTATTATTATTATTATTATTATTATTATTATTATTATTATTAGGTACTTTGCTTAAAAAATTTATACTTATATTCAGTTCTTACAATGTTCTGATAAATAAAACTGAACATTATTATTATTATTATTATTATTATTATTATTATTATTATTATTATTATTATTATTATTATTATTATTATTATTATTATTCAGTGAAGCATTTGCTTTAAATCTTATCATAAGTGTAACCTAAAAACGATGGAGGAGAGACAGAGAT